>NC_067160.1:48844509-49144509 GCF_903995435.1 Acomys russatus
AGACCCTGTCTCAGAAAGAGAAAATAAGAGGCCACAAGCTCATGCATTTGCCCACAGCATCACGCGTTCCTTCTGCTGTGCTTTAGGCTCCTAATCGTCAGTGCTGACAGCAGATACCAGCTTGAGAAATAAGCAGACAATACAGGCCAATTACAGAACGGGACACAAAACAGAAACTCAGTAAATGCAGCTGCAATGGTGCTAATAAACCTTCCTTTAAATAAGGCTAAACCACCACCCCTCTTAATCGGACTGCTTTAGAGGAACTGTGCTTCTAAACCAAAACAGCATTACATCAAAACACTTGTTTTAATGCTATGTATTTAATACAATGGGGGAGAAAAGGAAAAGTTACTATGGCCAAAGAGAGAAAAGAGCAGAAAATGCCCTTGCAAGTTATTGTTTTGATGCTGTAATTAGGAAGGGAAAATGAAAGTCAGCGAAAGCACAGTTTTAGGAAAGTGGTTATTAGATTTTCTTCTTTCCACTGTGGAAAGTCCTTCCTGTTGAAGAAGGCAGTGAAATTTTATCACAGCTATTGCTATTCATAAATCTTATATCTATTTTAATTCAATCTGGCCCTAGCCTCAGAGTCGCTGCAGCACAATTTGATTACTATAGCCATACTTTTTAACTGCTGTCAGGAAAGACAGCGCCTTACACAAACATCTGCAGAGCACACGCCTGCACGCTCCAGCACCAGCCTCAAATCACGCACTGGCGATGAATCTTTATCTGACACTAATACTTTTTAACTTCATACAGACAATTAAAATGAATTGTAGCTAAATGCTCATATAACAAATCAATTTAATCTTTGGTTGCATAGTAGCATATTTTGCAATTTCCCTAAACTTACTTTCTTACATGCATCTCTGTCTAGGTGTTAAACGTCAGCATAACAGAAGAGAACAAAAACATGAACGAAACACAGCTCTCAGGTCCTGCCTTGGAGCTGCAACAGCATCTGAAATTTACCACTGCCATTTAAAAGTTTCCACATTTATGTGTGGATGATGATACTGTGGGCTTCATTACATGAGTGAACAAAACTGAACCTCTGTTCTCTAGGAATCAGACAACAGAAATTCCAACAACTGAGGATAAGAGGCTAGACAGAGCAGAGCCCTGTACCTGCTGGCCTCACACCCGGAGATTCCTCCACATCAGTCTCTGCAGCTCATCATGTTACACATGTTCCTGGGGCTACTCTTCTCTCAGTATGACATACTTGAAGTCACAAGCCAACTCTCAGGGTCCCCAGCAATGAGTAGAATCCTGAGGGTAAAGGCAGGTTTCTAGGCTGGGGATGAAGCGCAGTGGTAGAGTACTTGCTTAACATTAACACGCTCAAGGTTCTGACTCCCATCCCCAGAATGGGGGCTGGAGGAAGCTCCATTACTTGCTGGCCCCGTTACCTTCAAGTTCCTCCGGGGGGTTAGCTACATCTATCGGCAAAGCTGGTATGCAAGGCTTAAACTGAACCAATCCAGGGTGGCTGTGTGGTAAGCCATTTGCTAACATGGACAGGTGGGTGCGTGGGGAGTAAGGGTAGGTCCACTCTGTATAGCAGGAAGACCAGTGGGGAGAGACAGACTTTGTGAGGTACACAGTGCAGTCTACACAGAGGCGTCCGCAAGCCCAGCCTCATCTTTATTATTCCCTTTTACCTGTGAGGACACTGAAACTTTCAAGAGACAACAACTTAATCCAACCACATAACTGGTAATAAGATCTAAACTGAAAAAAAAAAATAAAAAAGAAAAAGAAAAAGAAAAAAAAGAAGGAAAAAAAAAAGATCTAAACTGGGCTGTCAGATTTCTAGTTCACTGGCAAAGAGAAAACTTGCTCTTAAATTCTGAAAATCTTCAACTATAAACCTTCCCCAGCCTTCATAACAATGAAGAAAAGAGTGCAGCACAGACAGCTATGGCACTGGAGTGAAGAAAGCAAAGCTCCTTCCAGCTCGGCCACCTACCAGTGAGTACCCTGTCTCTGCCTGTGTCCTCATCTGTAAAGCGAGGAACAACCTTGGGCCACAGCGCACAAGCACATGCATGCCAACTGTTCAAGAGCTCAAGCCCTTTCATTTACAGCCCTTTACACCCCTCTATTGTCCATTACCATGGAACTACCGAACCTTCTAGGCCAATTCTCCTTATCAAACATAAGAAAGCCAATGCTCACAGGTGAGAGATGGCATGTAAAGACCCCAGAGAAAGAATGTCACAGTCACTGCTAACATGTCTTTGGCTCCATAGTTGTACTCCTATCAACAAATAGTCTTTTGGCTCTGGAATGCAACTTTTGCTAACAGGAATAGCATTAAGAAAAAAAATTAAGGAAATGGAAAATTATGTGACTATATTATGATCTCAAAAAATAATTAAACCTAATCAGCACTAACTAATGTGCATGCAGGAAGCTGAAGAAGCAGCATCGCCTGAACTAGTACATTCAAGACCACCTGGACCACCACGACAAGAGGAACAATGACTGAGGCCTCTGGATGCTGCTCTGGCTGGGGATCTGAAGCTGGCATCAGTATGTTCACATGAGTAAGTCGGGCCCTAGAGCAGTTCATGCTGAGCAAGGTGGGGTTAAAGATGCCACCAGCCACTGCAGCACTAATACAAGTAAGGGCTGTTTCCTGGGCTTTCCATGGTACCTCAGGGCTAAGAATACATCAGGCAGGCTTCCTCTACTAACCCGGTGAATAGCTAAAGAAAGGCAGTGCTTCAACAGCAACCGCATTAGACCAGAAACATACCCACGCCTGATTTCTTGACGACTGTCCAAGAATTACTATCAACATATTTTCTTTTTTTTTTTTTTAAGGTTTATTTATTATGTATACAATATTCGGCCTGCATGCACATCTGAACGCCAGAAGAGAGCACCAGATCTCATTATAGATGGTTGTGAGCCATCATGCAGTTGCTGGGAATTGAACTGAGGACCTTTGGAAGAACAGCCAATGCTCTTAACCTCTGAGCCATCTCTCCATATTTTCTTATGTGATACTGCGCAATTTCCCTATACACCAACAATCATCAAGTCTAACCTTTTCCCTTTTTTTTTTTTTTTTTTTTTTGGTTGTTCAAGACTAGGTTTGTCTGTATAGTTCTGGCTGTCCTAGAACTTACTCTGTAGATCAGGCTAGCCACGAACTCAAGAGATCCACCTGCCTTTGCCTCCTGAGTGCTGGAATTAAAAATGTACACTACCACTGCCCAGCAAGTCTAATGCTTTTTATTTACCAGTTATCACTTGAATACATCTACTCCAATTCCATCATCAGTTAAATCCATTCATCTCTCAACAGGATGAAATTTTCTTGATCTCCGTCCCCCCAGGCCCTGCTATAGTTATACTCTATTCAGCACATTCCTAGTGACCATTTGAACACACAAATTCGAAGGGCTGTGGGAAAAGGCTTAGCGGCAAACACTTGCTTGGCATGTGGGTTTAACAAAACAACCCTCCAGGCTGGAGAGATGGCTCAGAGGTTAAGAGCACTGTCTGCTCCTCCAGGTGTCCTGAGTTCAATTCCCAGCAACCACATGGTGGCTCACAACCATCTATAATGTGATCCGGTGCCCTCTTCTGGCCTGCAGGTGTACATGCAGGCAGAGCACTGTATACATAATAAATCTTTAAAAACAAACAAACAGCACCAAAGACACATGTACAAATCAGCTTAACTCATGGCTCCATCTGAACTTGTTCAAGGTTCTCAGTACTCCTAGGTTAAAGAGAACACTTCTCCCAGCCATCCACTGCCTGCCTCAGCAGCCTCAGCTTACACCAGCTCTGCCTCAACCTTGGGTTCCAATCACACAGCCTCCTTCTCTTCCAGTTCCTCATACCCTCTGCTCAAACCTGTCTTTGCCCTTTACTTCAGACATCCCTAAAGAAATAATACACCTCCCCACTGGAGGCTGTACTATGACTCTTCCAAGGGAAGAAGCCCCACAGATGAGCTATGTGTTCACCACTACCCTGCCTCTGTCTGCTATGCACGAGGACTCTCCACAGAAAGCAAATGAAGGGAAGGGAAGCAAACTAAACATCTCTCAGCACTGACCATGGCCAGGCACTTTACTAGGCAGACATCCTCTCTATTGAATCCCCACAATACTTCAATCTGTCATTAACTTTGTCTTATGAACATGAACACAAGTCTGAGGCTCATGCCTGCACACCCAGAACTTGGAGGGTGATAAAGGGAAAGCTGACTAATAAGCTAGACGTTGGTGGCACACACCTTTAACGCCATCACTCAGGAGGCAGAGGCAGGAGGATCTATGTGAGCTTGAGGCCAGCCTGGGCTGCACAGAAAAACCCTGTCTTGAAACATCAAAAAATAAAATAAAAGATAACTAATGAAGTTGACAATTCTATCCTGTCAGTACCCTATTAAATGGGAAAGGTAGTGAGTAGCTGACACCTTTTAGTAATGGACTAACAAATTTTGGTCTCTGAAAAGCAAGGCTGGTAAGATACAGTCACAGAAATTAAGTTGCCAAGTAAGTAACCACTGATATTATGTTGGTGTTTTATTCTTCTTCTTCTTCTTTTTTTAAATGTACGTAAAGATAGGTGTAGTAGCACATGCCTTTAGTCCCAGCACGTGGTAGGCAGAGACAGGTGAATTCTCTATGAGTTTAAGGCCAGCCTGGTCTACAGAGTGAGTTCCAGGACAGCCAGGGAGAGAAACCATACCTCAAAAATAAACAAAGTAAGTAAATAAGTAAGTGAGTGTGCAGGATAAAGTCAACGAAAGAGCAAGACATCTCCTAAACAAAACACCCTGTATTTGTCTCTTATTAGGAACTGACTGTTACCTCAGGAGACCCCTTATTAAAAGAGGTGTAGGGATCTGTGTGTGAAGAGAATTACAAGGCAGCCAGCTTCATTCTGAGCTACTCTGTTTCCCTGGGGGTAGGAAAGGGAGGGTGGGCAGACCACTTGAGCAGATGGAGGAAAGGGAAGGCCACTACTGGAAGGAAAGACAGCCAACTCTAAAAACCCAAAATACCATGACTGTAGAAAATATTCTGAAGCTAAAGTAACATCATGTATTAGAAGGGCCCATTCCCATGATAATAGCAAAATTCCAACTTCAGATGTAGAGCACTTTTTTCTATGGCTGTTTTTGTTTTTTTGTTTTGTTTTGTTTTTTGTTTTTTGTCTGGAGTTACAGACGGTTGTAAGCTGCCATATGGGCACTAAGAATGGAACCCGGGTCCTCAGGTCCTCAGCGAAAGCAGCCAGTACTCTTAATCACTAACCATTAAGCCACCTGTCTGGCCCAGCTGTTTGTTTAAAACATGATTTCAATTCATTGACCTTTTCTAAGTGTATAACATTTCTTTGTGACATCATTCTTTTCTGTAAAAGTTTCAAGTGACTTTCTTTGAAGAGAGCTATTTAATGTCAATGATTATAGGAAACATTTGTTCATAATTATCCAGACATCCAACTAGAACAATGCTGAAACAAGAGCAGCATGCAAAAATGTATTTAAGGACTATCATCCCAAAATGCTGCTAAAAGCTATTAACCAGTATGTGTTAATTGCCACGGCATTCATATTAATTTTCACTTCAGGCTCGACATTGTGGAATATTTCCCCTGATACATTTTAAACAAAGTTTAATTTAAGGAACTGCTTCTATCAACACTTATGAAAATTAACAGCCAAGCAATTAGCACTCATGAATTATCCCCTCCCCCACACCCTGCAGTTTCCCGGTAAAACAATTTCTACCCAAGAAGTGGCTACTTTTTAACAAGTTAACACAATCAAAGTCACAGCTGTTGGTGGAAACCAGGCCTCTTTTGCTTTTTCAGACCTTTGTCAAGGCAAACAACACCCCCTTACATTTAGGGAACAGTAGTTAGCTATGTCACAGTAGGTAGGATACATAATGTTTTATTACAACTGCTAAGCGATTAGTAATACCCAACTATCTTTCCAACTGACTTTTAGTAGCCATAACTTTCTAAATAAATGAGTAAACACACACACAAACACCCACACACACATCTTGCTCTTCCTATGCCTAAAGTACCACCAGAATGGTGCTCAGAACTGCCAGGGTGAGTATCTGTCTCTGCCTCTATCTCCTGAGTGCCAGTAGTATTGAAGGAACATGGCCACAGCACCTGGCTTAGATCCACTTCTCTAAACATAAAGTTGGGGCTTGGAATGTAGCCCCTTGGTTGAACATTTACTAGGCCTACCTATGTAAAAGTCTTTGGGTTCAACCTCTAACGAGGTGGGGGGACATAACACAGCATCTCCAGGACAACCCAGTGCCTCTCCTAAAGACCACCCTCAACATCTTCAAGCATCTCCAAGCATACATAGCTCACACCCTTCACACAGTGAGATTAGAACTGGAGCACAAAGTTTCTGAGCTCCACCCACAGCAGAGGTTATGTTTTATGAAGGAGGTTTCTCACAGGTTGTCTCCAACAACAGCCAGGGCTACAGCTCAGTGGCAGAGTGCCTCTCTAGCACGTATGAGGCCAAGTCTATCCTCAGAAAAGACCACCCCTCCTACCCTTACATACCCACTAACAAACAAACAAACAAAGAATTCATGTGGATGCTGAGCTGGATTGTGGCTCATCAGACCAAGAGTCACCTACAGCTCCCTGAAGTGTGCCTTGAACGTCTCTCAACTGCTTGGTAAGGAGACTTAATCTACAGATCCAAGCCAAGTCACAGGCAGCAGCATCTATTTGCCAAAGACATAATATAAACACTAGAAGCTTGGCATGTCCCTCCCTCCAAACTGTCAAAAACTGTAACTAAGTACAGTCCTCCTAACTCCATGCTCTAAAAATATATTAACCACAAAAATGGTTTTTATAAATAATTAGCCAACTACAGGAACCAAAAACTATTTGAAAATACTTGCTTTAATTTAGGAAAAATGCTAAGAGGTGCTCATCCTTAGATTCACTAAAACCAACAGCCCCCATCTGCAGAGCTGTAAAGACACCAGATATGCTTGCCTAACTACTATGAGATTCTAGCTCCACACCCAAAACAAATCCTTTCCTCAAAGCCAGCACAGCAGCATCTTCAGGATGGCACAGCTACTGGTCTCTTGAGGAAATACATAATTAAGTAGTTTTTTAGCATATTTAATTAGACCCCAAACTCTTCCTGTCCCTTCTCTCCCCGATTATGTACCATTTGCCCAGGAGACCTAAACTACTCAGTTAATTATGTAAATAAGGCAGGCACTGTTCCCAAGGAGAGCATCATGAATATTTGTAAAAAGAAAACAAAACATTGTATATGTTTCAGTGGCTTTAAAAATTATTTGCAAATACATATTTATATACATGTAATTATACAAGGTATTTATTTGCATATTCATATATAGTATTAATACATAGAAAATCCTTCCATTTGAGGCAAAAACATGTAGTCCCAATAACAAGATGATGAATCATTAAGACAGAACACTCATTTTATTTTTTAAATATGAGCTGAATAAAAATAAAATAATTTTAAGTTACAACAGTAACAAAAATTTAGTGCTGAATGTCAGATGATTTATAGGAAGAATCAATCTGGAAATGATTAAAGTCGGCTTGCACAGAAAGGCTCTATTATCCAGAGGTTGACATGATCTCAACTTTGGAGGCAGCCATGGCGCTGTTAGCACTACTACAATCCCATTATTATGTAATCACAAAATGCTAATTTGATCATTTTGAGGTGTTATTTGAATAGTCATTTTAATTTCTAGGTTACAAAAAGGCTTGACTCAAGTGTAATTCTCTATTAATCATTGAGATGCCTTTGACTATCATATTGATGCCTTTCACAAAGATAAAGACTGATTTAATATGTACAGTACAATATCCTTCAAATATTAGCCACCTTCATTACGTATCTGCCAAATGCATCAATATTAAATAATAGATGAGAACAAGGGTTTAATTGTATTTTAGCATTGTAATATATGGGGTAATAATAAAATAGCAGGCATTGTAAGATAGACTTATCGATATATAAATCCTTCATAATCAATGGTTACTTTCTACAGATTATCAAAAGGTTCATTATGGCAAAGTATAGGGCAATGTAAACATAATCACACACCTAACAAAAAATTATGGTGTGAAATACTGTCTCCCTAGACTTCAGAAGTTAGCTCCTGTACCAAGCACTGTTCACAACTCTGATGAATCCAAACCCAAGCTAATGGAAAGTGGGCAACCCTGGAATGCATTAGTTTTAAAGTCTCAACCAGTCTGTTGGCATGGAAGCACACATCAGTTATTCTACCCATTCTTCATCCAAACAATGAGACGCTATCAGCTAGGTAGCAAATAAGTTTGAGCAGGGTCCCAACGCAGAACAGCTTCTCACCCACTTAAATGAATTCTCTGCAGTGCAGCTGGACACAGGATCCTGGGGAACCTTCCTTCTTTTCCCCACACTGTACATCCTTGGATATTATGGGTCAGCTAAACAGAAGCTCAGAGCAATGCCACCTAAAAGTGACTTTGTTTCTGGTCTCTGTTCTTCACCCACACAGACAGCAACAACAGCCTTACTGCCAATGTGTGCTGAACAAGGTAAGATGTTCCCAGAAAAAAAGATCTCTTTGCTCAAATAACGGACAGAATTAGTGAGTAAGAAAAATGTAAACATGAGCAAAGCATTGCCATTTATTAATTGCAATGGTGTGGAAATAAGACAAACGGCACCTGACCCCTCCAGGCAGCAGGCTATTGCTCAGCACCCCACACCACTGGGAGGCAGAAAACACAGTGGCAGTAAATTAAAATTTCAACTGTATCCTTTAAAAAGCCCTGATTAGCTCAGAACTGAGGCTCAGAACAGCACCAGGCTCCTCCTGAAACAGTGGCCATTTTTCTAAAAGGAAAATAAACAATTTAATTTTATAGCAGCAAACTGTTACTACAAATGAGAAGAAATAAATAAATAAATAAAAGTTACCCTCCCTGTAAGTATCCAACAAGATCCCCTAATAATGAAAGACTAAAATGGGATGGTCTAGAATTCTGAAGCAAGCAAAGACCTCACTATTTCTGCAGTTGTAGCAGGACAATGCAAACCACCTCCAAAGCCACGCCCAAGGTTTTCCCAGCACACTCTTCATCAGCACCCCCAGCCCAAAACTGTACACAGACATGAAACAGGTGAATAAATAGGAACATACAGCCCTCCCTTTGCTTCTATCCATATAGACTCATCCATGTATGTATAGACTGTGTGTGTGTGTGTGTGTGTGTGTGTGTGTGTGTGTGTGTGTGTGTGTGTATACAAGAAGACAGAGAAGGGTATTTTTTGGTTTGGTTTTGAAGACAATGTGGTTCAGGCTGGAGTCAAACTCACCAGCCTTCTGCTTTGGCGTGCTGAGTGTTAGAATTACAGGTGTGTGCTGTCACACTCAGCTTGCTTTACATGTGGGGAAAATGTGTATCTAGGAGAATTAAAGGAGTCCTGGACTATACGTACAGAGAAGGAAAGAATGAAAAGGTGTGCAAGACTTATGTGTTAATCCTCCTCAATATTACTATGGAAACGAGTCCATATTCTTACCTTTTTATATCTCTATGGTCTTAGGAAGTGTGGTGTTCTACAATACCGAGGCACTTATGAAACCTAAGTATGACGACGACGACGATGACGACGACGAAGACTACAACAACTACTCCCTCAATCTTAAAGGGACACAAGCCTCTTTACTTTTAAACTTACCTTGCCATCAAACTTGGAGTACTCGTTAAAAGGGTTATTCAGCTGCAGAGGGCACTGCTCCAGGCGTACAGACAATATGGACTGCTTGCCCGAACTTGGAGGCTTCTCTTTGAGGGATTTTTTTTCAAACAGTGACTTTAACTCCTGGGCTGAGACAGAAAAGGATAAAAACATCTTTGTCACTATGTACAGAAGACAGTTTGTCTACCTTTGCTAAAGTCTTCCTCTGGATCTTGAAGAGGCATGTGGAGAGACAGGTTAGGGTTGATGTACGCAGAAAGCCTCACACACACTTGAGGCGTGGACACGGTGAGGGAAGCAAGCACAGTGAGCCACGCAACACCAAGACTGTTGTCTCAGAAGGGAAGAACCACTGCAGCCGCGCAGCCTTCCTAAGGAGACCACTTAGGGGTCCTTGGGGCCCCCAGGCTGCAGCAGAAGCCACTGATGACACTGGACACTTTACACCTCTGAATGTGTTAACCCAGAAAACCTCGGGGTTCTCTAATGGTGCTACCACTATGACTTTAAAATTCTAGATCTTTAAAGGCAGAGTCCTCTTACACTTTCCAATGGCACCCAGCACAAAATTTTGAGGACAAAAACAGAAACAACGACGCAGCATCCATTGTGCATGACAATACAGCTTATTAACTCTTTGTAGCAGGCCTGTAGTACTGCCAATTTTGTCAACATGAAAATCAGCTTCAAAGCCTCTGGTTAGACCTAAGTCATACCGCTAGCTAAACCCCAGGGCTGGAGTCTACACCAATTGAGACACTGATGAGCACATCACACACTCAATAAAACTCGCTGCATGAATTAGTAAATAAAATAATAAACTATATCAAATCAAAATCTTCAGCCCTTATTCATCACTGAATCAAGGCAGTTCCACATCTTCATGAGGATCATTTACCTCTCTAAATTCACCTAACTCCATCAAGGTGGTAACTGTATGGCAAGTACATGAGGACCATCAAACTTCGTCAGTTCACAAATATTAGAAACTGTCTACACTTAAAGTTTTATATAAGTCAATCTCAGATTTTAAAATCTGAAATCAACAGGTTCAACCCCATTCAATTCTTCAACAATGTCAAATTAAATCAAGAGAAATCAATAGAATTCTGCAATGGTTACTTTATAACATTTTACAACTACATCAACTTATTAGCAGGCTGCCGAGGTAAATTCATCAATTGAATGTACGGAGTTAGTGAAATGAGTCAGGTGACAAAGTGCCCCCTCCACAGGGGACAGGTTCCAAGGCCCCAGAAAGTACCAACCCCTGCAAATACACTTTTATAGCCACTTCCAGCCAAAGACTGGCTACATGTACAGTGCTCTCCATCAAACTGCACAAGCTAGTGGCATCATAACCACCTTAGCGTGTGCCAGTGCTTCCTATGATTATACTCTCTACAACAAAACCACCAGACAGAATTCTGAGGCTGTGTCTCAAATGGTTAAGTGATGCATGGACATCCTATTTTCCCTACACATACATAATGATGACAAATTTTAACTTGTAAAAAAAAAAAACAGTTAAAAATTAGTATTTTTCATCATAGAATCCTCTAATAGATTATTTAAACTGACAAGTCGTTTAATCCTAAGTTTTATGCACTTAAAATTGTCAGACCAAGACTGACCATAGGTAACTAAAACCATGGAAAGCAGAACTGGGATTGGGGTCAGGGCTAGCAGACAAATACATGATGCCTAAATCTGGATTCTGGGCATACAAACACACTTAGCCTATCTGTGGTGGTCAAATTTGAATGGCCCCCATAAACTCATGCTTGGTTCCCAGTTAGTGAAACTGCTTGGAAGAATTAGGAGGTGTGACCTTGTTGGAGGTGTGTCACTGGGGGTGGTCTCTGAAGTTTCAAAAGACCACATCATTCCCAGATCTGTCCATTTATCACCATTCATCAGTACACACACACACACACACACACACACACACACACTATCTGCTGTCTAGTTCAGGTTGTAAAACTCACTCTTAGCTACTTCTCCAGCACCTGCCATGATGATAACGGACTAACCCTCTGAAGCTGTAAGCCAGCCCCCCAAGTACATACTTCCTTTTGTAAGAGTTGCCTTAGTCTAGGTGTCTCCTCACAGCAATACAACAGTGACTACACACAATCAAATACACTCACTGCAAGAGGACGAAGGTGGTATTTTCAATGTTACAATTAACTTGCTACATGTAATCTATAACAGTTTTACAGCTACACTTGAGAAAGGAATGGTCCCTTTTTAACAGTGCTGTGGGCTGTCCTTTTGAGCTTACAAGACAGGTTCCTACTGGCTCCACAGAGAATGAGGCTGAGGAGGCATGAGTAACTTACTGAACGTGTTTTCAGGAGCATTATGTGTGAGGTAAATGTGTACTAGCTCTTCCCACTCAGACCAGTATTCACTTCAGCCTGACAACACCTCTCTAGCTCTTTGTGTCATAGGAAAATGGAAATACTGGAGACGTTTTAATTGGGTACAGTGGAGCATGCCTATAATCCCAGCACTCTGGGAGATAGAAGCAGGCAGATCTCTGTGAGTTAGAGGCCAGCCTGGTCTGTAAAGTGGACAGCCAAGGCTACAAAGAGAAACCCTGTCTAAAAACAACAACAACAAGGAGTTTTGTTGCTCTCACCTGAACATCTTCCTGCCTCTGCTCCTCGTATTAAGGAAGAACCTCTCAGACAAGTTACTCCCTTGTATACAAAGATCCTGCCCCCCTTATGCCAAACTCAGAGACACCATGCTTCTGCTTTTTTTGTTGTTGTTGTTTTGTTTTGTTTTTTGAGACATGGTTTCTCTGTGTAGCCTTGACTGTCCTGGACTTGCTTTGTAGACCAGACTGGCCTAGAACTCACAGAGATCCAATTGCCTCTACCTCCCAACTGCTAAGATTAAAGGCGTGTGCCACCACTGCCTGGCCTTTCTTCTTTCAAATAGTCCCAGTAGTACACAGCACTGCTAACTAAACAAAAACACCCAACCCCTTCTTCCTAGTTACTGGACCATTTCTCAAAACCATTCAATTCCAGTCACTCAAATACATCAAACGTTGCAGCCTCAACACTCCACCAAATTAACTTTCATGGAGATTACAAAACAAAACAAAACAAAAAACATCTTTCTGTGACTCTAGCTTAATTTTAATCATTCCTCACATCACCTGTAGCCTTTGGCATGGCTGTCATTCCTCCCTCTTAAACACTGTTCTCACTGGCTTCCCAGAACTCTCTCTATTTGATGTAACTTTTTATCCTCCCACAGGCCACCACTCCTCAGCACCATTGTGGATTCCCAGCTTGGCTCCCTGGTCACTGGAATTCTCCAAAGCTTACCTTTGGTCTCTCTCTCTCTCTCTTTTTTTTTTTTCCTCCATCTGCATTACATCCTCAGTGACCTCTCCTAGCCCTGTATTTTAAAATACCATCTACAAGAGGTGAAACTAAACTGCAGTCACATAAGTTAGAACAATGGTTGCCTCTGAGGAAGGGGAACTTTGAGAAGCAACAAAATTCCTCTACTTATGATTGTGTGTTAATCATAGGTATATGTATTTGTTAAAAGCCATCAAACTGGAGCTGGAGAGATGGCTCAGTGGTTAAGAATACTGGCTGTTCTTCCAAAGGACCTGGGTTCAATTCTCAGCACCCACACGGCTGCTCACAACTGTCTGTAACTTGAGTTCCAGAGGCTTGGACACCCTCACATAGACAGACATACAAGCAGGCAAAACACCAAAGCATATGAAATTAAAAAAAATTTAAAGTCACCAAACCATATATTCAATACCTATAAACTTTGCTGTATATATAAAAATCTGCCTTGGAGGGTAAAAAAAGTAAATAGGGCTGGTGGGCAAGAGGACTCCAAGGAAAAAGGCACTTGCCATATAAAGTTGAAGACCTGAGTTAGAGCCCCAGAAGCTACATAAAGGTGGAAGGAAAGAACTGACTCCATAAAGTTTTCATCTGACCTCCACATGTACACTGGGAGACACACACACACACACACACACACACACACACACACACACACTAGGTGTAGACCTAAATAAATATCCAATATATAGACTAGTGATTTCTATAATTATTTCTGGTCCTAATATTACAGCCACACACACTAACTTTACATCTGACACCCCCACAGAGTGTATTTTTTTTACATGACTATAACTAAATTCTCATTCCTTTCCCATCCCAGCCTTCCCCTTCTCAAGTGGCAACCCAATCCCATGGTGCCACAAGCTTGGAAGCTGCCTAGCTCTTCTCTCTCACATTCGGTACTCCATCGATCAACAGATCCTCCAACAAAATACTTCAAACTATTTCTATAGCTACCAAATTAAAAGTGTAATCTCTACAACCTAAAGAAAAGCGAAATAGCTCTTTTGAGTCTTGGCTCCAAGATGACAGAAAAGAAGAAGAAACAATGGTCATGCTAAAAAGGGCCTGTGGGGAGAGGAGAGCCTCGGCACAAACTGTACCCAATGGGTGCCCAAAGACAAGGCCATTAAGAAGTCTGTGAAGGCTGCTGCTGTCAGGGCATATCCAAAGCAAGTGTCTTCAATGCTCACCCGCTTCCCAAGCTCTGAGTCAAACATTCAGAGAAAGGCAGTCAGGAGTAGATGTCATGAAGTCCCGAAGGACCAAACACTCTCATCACGATTTAGACCTACTAGTGCTGCACCATGACCTCCACCAAAGCCCATGTAAAGACATAAGGCTTTGGTGACAGAAGGAAAGAAGAAAAAAATACTTTGGACAAATAAAATGTAAACTAAGAAACTACATGTAATAATGAGTTTGGTAGTTTAATTTTAAAGAGAAGAATTATTATGATTTTATTATACAATAATTTGGCTTTACATTTTCTAGCAGAATATGTGGCAGTATGCTGAGTGGATGTAACAACTGTCAATAAAGCGCTGTTTAGCCAATCAGCTGGGCAGAAGGACAGGGAGTGGAAGGCGGGACCTCCTGGAGGAGAGCGAGGATTGTCAGTTGGGAGGAGAGAGACAGTTGACTGTGTAGGAGGACAAAGGGGAGAATGGCCAGAGGAGCATCTTAGTGGCAAATGCTTGGGGGATATATATTATATGTCAGTTTAGAGTCATTTGTTTACCATAGTTGTGCTGGCAGCCTTGAAATACGCTTCAGACTATGTGTCTTTTATTAGCAATTTTAGGCCAAACCAATACATTTTTAATGTAAAAGAATATGTCCAACATACAAAAACCAAAAAAGCTTTAAAGTCTTCTTGATGATGACATTGTTGGTAGGGATGCTGGTATTTCAGCATAAGCAGAAAAGGCACATGAGCATAAACTCTACACAGTAAATGTGTGGGCAGTGAGGGGCGATGCTGTGGTGGGGGATGGGGATTTGAGGCCAACCTAAACTACAAGCAAAACAGTGAGATTCTGCAAACAAACAAACAAAATAGTAAATACTCTATAGTCGGAAACTGACATTTCAATGAAAACACTAACTTACTTATTTGTGCTTATGCTAACAAAACTATGAGGAAAACCCTAACACTGTAAACATCAGGCTGTGGTCACTGACAACCTTCTGCCACTAAAAAGAACCAAGGTGCACCGAAGAAACTGCTGAATCTAGATTGGGGAAGAAATAGTAGCTAAGAAGAATTAATGGTATTGTAAGAGAAAACCATTGCTATTATGAATAGATCCATTAAAAGGGGTAGCCTGTGCTACATAGCAAGATCTTTTCTCAAAACAAAATAACCATGAATTCATAATGACACAAAAGAAAAAATAACCAGTTGTATAGATAAGACGCTAGGAAAAACTCTCATAATTGTGAAATCTGTTAACAAAGAATGAAACATGTACCCTGCTTTTGTTGTAGCAATGTAGCTAAAGATAATCAAATTATACATTATGGAAAACCCTTAATACATAAAAACTAGTTAACAGATGAAAAATGATGAATAAGATCAGAACTCCTGCTTATAGCCTCGGATGAAATACTGCATCTAGTCATGCCCCCCAGCAGCCATTCAAACTGCTTGTGAAAAGATGCTGGGAGCAATTTATGATGGGCAAACCCCTGACTCCATCAGGACACTTAACATCACAAAAAACACCAGGCAACTGACTGATATGACACATAAAAATCATCACAAAGAAATCACTGTTATGAAAAGTTAAGGCCCAACCTGAGCCAATTTTTTGGCTCTAATTGACAGTTTGTAGAAGGTGGGTGTGGTGGCACACAGCTTTAATCACAGCACTCAAGGAGGCAGAGGCAGGCAGAACACTGTGAGTTCAAGGCCAACCTGGTCTACAGACTAAGTCCAGAACAGCCAAGGATACAAAGAGATTAAAAAAAAAAAAAAAAAAAAAAATCCAGAAAACAGCCAACGACACTTAAGACAACTGGGATACAAACATTCTTCAACAAATAAACTGTAACAAAAATTTAAACCTACAGATCAAAAAAGAAATGAGACATTTTAGCTGAAAGTGATATATGAAGATTAGTGAAGCCGCTCAGTGGGCCGAGTGTTCAACCCTGGGACTCAAACTCACATTCAGGTGGAAGGAGAGAACCAACTCCATGAAGTTGTGCTTTGACCTCCACATTCTCCATGGTGTGCATGCACACACACACATATAAAACAATAAAAGTAATGTAGAAACCTTACATTCAAATCTAAAGTAAAATCAAACAAAAAAATTTGAGCGAATCAGAGAAATATGACAATAAATATTTGATATTAAAGAAGTTTATATGTAACATGTATTATAAGAAAATTAACTTTCTTCAATTATTAATTCTATTTTAAAAAGCAAGTTCTTTATAAAAAAATAAAAAGGCTCTTTTCTATCATTTAAAATATTTATAAACAAATATAAATATGAAAGTTATGAGGAATTTGCTATTTGTAATGGGAATACAAACTCCAGAAATAACCTTAATAAGACACGTTAAAATTAGAGAATCTGGCGGGTGGCAGGCATGTTTAGTGCCAGCACTTGGGAGGCAGAGGCAGGTGGATCTCTGAGTTGGAGGCCAGTCTGGTCTATAGAATGAGTCAGTTCCAGGACACCCGAGAAACCCTATCTGAAAAAAAAAAAAAAAAAAAAGGTAGAGAACCTAAACCTATAAACATACAAAATAATATACTCATGAACTATTTGTGCACAGAAATGATCATATCACCAGCATAAAATACAACTACACATATACACAAATAAAATTTACAATAAATACACAAAAACCTAAACAATGGTCCCCCTATCTGTGAAACTGGTAGTTTTTAATTTTTCAGATTTCTTCTGTCTTGATATGACACAACTCTTGACAAAGTAGACTGCTAATGTCACTATGCTCATATCTGTCCCTGAAGTCTGAGTAACAGGACACTCAGAGGGTCTTACTCTAAACATTCACTTAAAACATGTCTTTTGGATTTGTGTCACAGAGTCCACGTACTGTCCAAGAGTCCTTTAATTCCTCCACGAAAGGCCACATTGGGGCCAGGCAGAGGGTTCAGTGGGTAAGGCTGACAAACCTATTAACCTGACACTGTTCCTTGGAGAAAAACAACTCCTTCAAGTTGTCTTCTGACCTTCTACAAACACCATAATATATGTGTAAAAGTGTACACATGTGCATGCGCGCACGCACACACACACATGTGCACCCACACACATGCCAACTCACATGGACATGACATGCATTAAAAAAAAAAAAGGACACCACTGATAACTAAGAAATCAATCAGCCGGGGGTGGTGGTGCACGCCTGTAATCCCAGCACTCGGGAGGCAGAGGCAGGTGGATCGCTGTGAGTTCAAGGCCAGCCTGGTCTACAAAGAGTGTCCAAGGCAGCCAAGGTAACACAGAGAAACCCTGTCTCAAAATACTATAAGAAAAAGAAAGAAAAATAAATAAATAAATCAGTGAGATATATGAAAAAGAAATGGTGTGTGTACATGTGTGTCAGTGACATGTCCCATTATGTAGCCCAGGCCGGCTCTAACCTTGAGATTCTTCTACCTCAGGCTCCTGAGTGCTGGGATAGCAGTGTGTGCTGCCATGCTTAGCACGCCAATGGGATTTCTATGTAGGCAATAGTTAAAGGAAGTCACTAAGAAAACGACCTAGTGAAAATACCGCAGAAGGAAACAAGAAGCATGAGCAGTATGGTTCCCAAAGAAGCCAAAGCTGGATATAAAGTGTCACTCAACCATGCTTCTCCCTTCTAGTGTGCATGTGACTTTAGTAAGTTAACCAAGTCTTCGCAGCCTGTCTCACCTGTGCGCACAGTAACAGTATCTCCTCCTTTGTGTACAGTGAATAGTAGGAAGTGCCAACACAGCACTAGGAACCCTGCTAATCACACAGCAGCCATTAGTACTGTCAACCTTAGAATTATTGAGCAGAAATGGAAATAGTCAACCAAGATTTATGAGGCATCCATCACCTGCCAAGGCGGTACTGGGAAGTACTGAGAGAACAAAGACTTTTTTTTAAAGGAAAAAACAAAAAGTATTTTGTTAACAAGATCTATTATAAAAAGATTTTAAGGCTACTTTACTTTCAAGATGTGTGTGTGTCCACGTGTACAGAGCCAGCAATCATGTACACTGTCTTCCTCTACCCCTCACTCATTTTGCTGAGAATGGGTCACTCACTAGAACTGGACAGCCCTGCCTGGCTAGACTGGCTGGGCAGAAGGCCAGGAGATCCTCCTGCCACTGACTCCTCAGCAGTGAACTTCAGACCTGCCACTGCTTATCCAACGGAGCCATCTCCAGTAACCAAGATTAAAATGTTTTCTTCTAGCCGAAAATGAAGCATTAAAAATATGTAATAAGTGTTTTTCTAAGCCAGCACTCTGTAAGGATGAGGCTACGCTCAGCATGAACACCAAGATGATGAAGCCCAAAGGAGAGAGGCCAGACTCAGATGTAGGCACAGCACTCGGGACTCAACATCACTGCAGGCAAGGAAACTGAAGCTGGTGGTCAGAAAGCTATCATAATTTTTACACCAGTTCCTCAGTGGAAATCGTTCCAGAAAACCCAAGTCCAGCTAGTTTATGAGTTGGAAAATAGGTGTAGTGAGAAGCAAGTGGTACAGAGAACTAGCAGAAACGCCCAGAAGCTGCACCTGACAGCAGTCATGACGCCATCCTTGAGGGCTTGGTCATCCCAAGTGAAACTGTGCGTAAGACGATCCGTGTGAAACTGGATGGCGGCCAGCTTGTAAAGGTTCATTTAGACAAGGCATAGTAAGACAACATGGAGCACCGAGGTTGAAACTTTTTCTGGTGTGTATAAGAAGTTCATAGGCAAAGATGTTAATTTTGATGCCCATTGTTTCAACTGTATGACTAAATAAAGTGTCACTCAGCTTTAAAAAAAAAAAAAAAGTTGTACGGCCAGCATCTATATACATACAGTGTATGAACACAAAACGTCAATGCTAGCAATACCAGTAACAGTGGATTTTAAGCTGAAAGTCTCAACACATATATGCAGAAGAGATAGTTATCATGGTTACTGAAGCAAGTAGAAAGTCTAGGTTAGAACCAAACGTGGGGCTGGCAGGATAGCTCAGCTGGAAAAGGTTCTGCCTGCCACGCCAAAGAACTCAGGTGCTGGGCTAGAGAGATGGCTCAGCAGATGTCTGCTCTTCAAGAGGTCCTGAGGTCAATTCCTAGCACCCACATGGTAGCTCACAACCATCTATGCTCTCTCCTGGCGTGCAGGATAGAGCACTCCTACATGAAATTAAAAAAAACAAACAAACAAAAAAAAAAAAAAACAAGACAAAACAAAAACAAAACTCAGATGCAATCCCATGAACCTGTATGACAGGAGAAAAGTGATTCCTGCAAGCTGGCCTGTGACATTCATGCATGTGTGTGCACACACGAACAATAATAAAAGAATGAATAAAGAAATAAGTAGAACTGTACAAATGAATCTATAACTTAAACATACATTTGAGAAAGTATCTACTATCCTTGTCCCAAGAGAAAGGTACCACCAGGATAGCAGTTACCAAGGTAACTAACCCCTGTGAGCTACGGTAAGGGGCCCAAACAACAAGATCTAAGAGCACGCAGTGACACAAAGCTCCAAACACAAATGGTATCACCCAAAGGGCTTAGAGGATAGATTAAAAATAAGAGTCCACAAATAATGATATAATCTAAATATATAAACCCCAAATCATAAATGAAAGTTATTTCCATTTACCTGATTGCTTAGAATTTCTTTCTTTCCACTGAATATTTTTGCATTTGATCTGGTTTTGTCTCTCTTTGCGGAGTCGTTCTAATCTTTGAGCTTGAAAAGAAATATTATAACTATAAGTTTGTCAATGAAAGTTTACTATAAACAAAGACATAATTAACTACCTTTATATGAATAAAGATGTTTTATATTGCATATGGAGGGAGAAAGTCATAAAATTTTAAAGGTGGCACCCCTGAAAAGCAAATACCAACAAAAACATGAAAATATTCTTGATTTATAATTGAAATTAGAGGATATAAAACATTAATAGAGATCATAAAGATAGTATTAACATGGAAGAGAATAATAAAATGTGAAAACTTCTGTGATTAATATGACATTTCATTATATAAATCATTAATAACGGTCTTAAAGGAATTTTAATGCACAAATGAACTGAAGTGAATATTACATTACAGGAATAAAATTACTGTTATGAATTACTCTACCCGTTTCAAAAATTAAAGATAAATGAACTCAGACTAGACTATTAAAGTTTTAAATATAAAATCCTTTATCTAAAAATCATGAAAATTATAAAATGTCAAAGCTATATAAATTAGCATAGCTTTTCTTCAGTGGGCTGAAACAGTTTATAGGTAGTAAAATAAATGATTTGTATCTTTGTAACATTAGTCAAATCTTAAAAAGAACAATTTTTCTTTTAAAAACTTTCAGATGTACTGAAAAGATTAAAAACTAGATTCCTTGATCACCAACACAACCCAAAGTTTCAATTAACTGCTAGCACCTCATTGTTAACCAAAGAAATTTCAGCTTCGTGAGTCACCTAAAATTACACATTTCTAACTATCCTTCGAAAGCCAGTGGCTTGGTGCTTCAATAAAGGTCACCAGTATGTATCCATTAGCAACTGTGCTCAAGGCCACCACCAAGCAAAGTGAGAACTGGAGCTTCTGGCAAAGCTTGTTTTCTCTTGCTAATTTTCAACATCCTTCAGGCACACACACTGACAATAGAAAAATAGCTAAAATAAACTCTGTTTACAACCACTTTCAAGGTGGGAAACCATATATTCTTTCCTTAGCATTATGGTAAAGGGACAGTGGAAATATTCTTGCCAGAAATTTTAACTATGCTGGCAAAAACATTCTTTTGTTTGTTTGTTTGTTTTTGTTTTCTTTTTTTCAAGACAGGTTTCTCTGTGTACCCATGGCTGGCTACACAGAGATCCTCTTGCCTCTGCCTCCTGCATGCTAGGATCAAAGGTGCGAACCACCACCACAGCCCTGGCTTGCAAAAAAGCATTCAGTATATCTAACGAAATTCACTGAGGAAAACCATATTCCACTGTAATTAACAACTATGGAGAGCACAGGACAGTAATATCATAAAGCTCTCAGTGGGCAGCATCTTCCTGGTGAAATCCACCCACTCTGTCCCAGAAGATACCATCTCAGTGACTTGCAAAGATGTTCCAACTATAGCTCTGAGTATCAATGGCTTTAAATTATATACAAACTTTCACCCAAACCTCTAGATATAGGGAAGTGATATTAGGGTTTTGTGGTTTTTTGTTTTACTTGTTTTTTGGGTTTTTGTTGTTGTTGTTGTTGTTTGTTTGTTTGTTTGTTTTTTGGTTTTTTGGTTTGGTTTGGTTTGGTTTGGGTGTTTTGAGACAGTTTCTTTTTGTAGCCCTGGCTGTCCTGGACTCACTTTGTAGACCAGGCTGGCCTTGAACTTACAGAGATCTGCCTGCCTCTGCCTCCCAAGTGCTGGGATTACAGGTGTGTGCCATCTTGCCCAGCAATATTATTTATTTTATCATAAGAGCAAACTATTCTTTTTAATGTCACAGACTGAACCAAACCCAACATCCATGTTTTTTTTTCACTGGGAGGTATGGTGTGGTGTACTCAGCTCTACCAGCAGACTCCCATGTTAACATTTTACCTTCGGGTCACAACAATAAACATTTTCAGCATTGCTCATCTCTTGCTACCCTCTTCTGTGGGATTAACAGCTCACTGCTGCTGATTCTATCTTTTGATAGTCTAAAAAACTGATCCTTGAAACACCCTGTCTCTCATATGTGTGCACATACATGTGTGCCCTCTTCTGTCATGCAGCAGCCATACAAATAGAGCACTCATATACATAAAATACATACATAAATAAATCTTTTTTTTTTTTTTAAAGGTTTTTCGAGACAGGGTTTCTCTGTATAACAGTCCTTGGCTATCCTGGACTCGCTTTTGTAGAACTGGCTAGCCTTGAACTCACAGCAATCCACCTGCCTCTGCCTCCTGAGTGTGGAGATTAAAGGCGTGCGCCACCAAGCCCAGCCTGTAAATAAATCTTTAAAAAAAAAAAAAAAAAAAAAGAATTCTTTTTACCCTGGAATCTTCCTCCACAAAATTAACTTGAGACTGGGTGGCTCTAAGGTCTCAAAACAGGCCCACCGCCTTTTGTACATGTAACTTCAACCTACATACAGCTCTCCTGTCTACTTTCTCCAACAGCCCCATGCCAGAGGCTCTTCCACTGACACAGGATATGCTCAGCCACACTCTTCAACAAGACATAGAGACTCACTCCCCAGGAAGCCTGTCCCAACACTACCCATTGCCGCTCAGCTGATTACTGATCTGAAGCTAAGAAGACAGAGTTTACCTGTGTTTGAGCGTCTTCTAATACCAAAGTCCCAGCTCGAGGTAATGTCGACAGACTGCGCGTACACGTAGCCCTGCATCTCACCACTGTCTCCCTGCACGTCTGACCCACTGTCTCCAGGCACTGACGGAGGATGAGTCTTCTCGAGGTCAACATCATGATCAATGAGAACCATCTCACACATTCCCGTGTCGTCACTGGTCACGTGTGACTGTCGAATGTGAGCGAGAATGATAGTTGGATTGTCCAAGAAGGCCATCCTTTCTGTGGGCCAGTCTCTTTAAAGGCTATTTTCTCCTCTTCATACTGTTCCACGGGCTCACCTACCTAGAGACATGATGCACACAGCAGTATTTAAGAATCAGGCAGAAAATGGATGAATCATTTTTCAAACAAACTCAATGTAGTAAAATTCTACCTTGAAAAGCAACATTATCCCTGTACCCAGGAGCTTGAACAGGTTAAATCTAAACTGAAAAAAAAGATTCTCAAGCACTAGGGCCTATGGTTCTCCTGCAAACAAATCATAGCAACACTCAGTGAGTGTACTCAAAGCAAGGAACTGCCACTGGACCAAGCGTCCTCCCTCCCTCTCCCTCAGCTCCATGCACCTGTCCATGGTGCTGTGAGGGGAAGAGGAGTTTGCAAGGTGCTGTCAGGCAGTTTACAGTTCCACGGCTGTCAGTTTAAAGGGGCAGGAAGCTTTCTAAGCTGCTATGAATTTTAGAAAAGTTTATCACCAAAGTAATTTTGCTTAATAAACTTTTTTGTTTTGTTTAAGATAATATTGTATTTTAAAATAAAACATATTAATCAAAATTGCCTTGCCACAAGATTAATTTCTTATTTTAGAAACCTAATTATAAGAACTGTTTCCTCAATCCTGTTAAAACTACACGTTAATGATGTTTATTCCAGGAACTAGATTGAACTTTCTCAGTTGGCTGGAAATATTCAACAAAGAATAACACATACTGTGGCTAGGAAATAGACCCTAAACACCAAACTAGTTTCAAATCCCTAGAACCTACACAAAAATTGGGGTGTTTGGGGGCTGGAGAGATGGCTCAGCAATAAGAGCACTGGCTGCTCTTCCAGAGGACCTGGGTGTGATTCCCAGCACCCACATGGAGGTTCACAACCATCTGTGACTACAGTTCAAGGGGATCTGACACTCTTTGACCTCTATAGGAATCCACTACACACATGGTACACATGCATACAAGTAGGCAAAGCACTCACACACCTTGTGGAGCAGTAATCGCTGAGGATTAATGGGCAAGGGCTGAGGAGCACTTCAATGCTGTCGGCCTCTTATGAGGACAGCAGGCACTGGCTCCCTCCCACCTCCCAACCTTGCACGAACAACCTCAGTAGGAATTTACCCTGACAGCTATCAGGCTTCACTCCTTGTTTGACTTTGTATGGCTTTTCCCCCTTAGACCCCCAGGCCCTGAGTATGCAGATGAACTAACTTTCAACACCCCTGTTCTGACACAAACCTTGCCCTAGAGACCCTGCCTCCCTAGGGGCATAAAGCACCCTCCCCCCAAAAAAAACTGAACCCGTTCTCTAAAGCTGTTCTTGGGTGTGTGCGTTCTTCACTGGCCCATTCACTGCCAACCAAGGCCCTGCATTGCACCCACAGGCCCCAGGTAAGCTTCCCTCTCTCCAGCCCAGCCTAGCGGGCGCAACAGGCTGGCTCTCCTGAGGGAGAGAAGCGGACACAGAGCAACAACACATGAAATCAAATAAATCTTAAAAATAAAATCTGTACGTCAGAATTGGCCTGTAACCTCAAAACTATGGTAGACAAGACAAGAGGATTACTGGGGCTTAGCCTAGCTCCAGATACAGTGAAAGATACTATTTGAAGGGAATAAGGCAGAGTTACACAGCAGAACAGTGTCCTCACCTGGCCTCATACACATGGTCATACGCACCTGAACACACACACCACACACACACTCGCACACAACACCTACCATTGGGGCTGGGGATATAGCAGGATATGTGCCTAGCATGTATAAGGCCCCGGGTTTGATTCTCAGTAGGAAGACAGGAAAAAGAAAAGAGAAGGAGAAAAAGCCAGGTATGGTAGTGCACACATGTAGTCCCAGCACTCGGGAGGCAGGGGCAGGCGGAGCTCTCTGAGTTCTGTAGGCCAGCCTGGTCTACAAAGAAGTTCAGGACAGCAAGGCTACACAGAAAAACCCTGTCCCAAAATACAAAAACGAGAGCGAGAGAGACAGAGAGACAGAGACAGAGACAGAGAGACAGTGAGAGAATATGAGAATGAAAGACTTGCCATGTATTTCTTCTAGAAAGGGAAGATCTAATGACATAAATGATGACAGCTAGTTGGTATTTTAAACTTTTGCCTGGTAACACATCATTCTGCTGACATTATCTAGTGCAGTGGTTTTTAACCTTCCTAACACTGAGATCCTTTAATACAGTTCCTCATGTTGTATGTAGTGACCTCCAACCATAAGATTATTTTTGTGGCTGCTTCATAACTGTAGGTTTGCTACTACTATGAATTGTAATATAAATATTTTTGGAGATAGAGGTTTGCCAAAGGACTTATAACTCACAGGTTGAGAACTGCTGATCTAGTGGATCTTAAAGATATTGATATTATCAAATATTTAAATGAAGCACATTGCTAATCAATATAATTACACTACTATTTGCTCTTTCCTTTATATCCAGTTCATGGACTACTTCTCTCTCAAAGGCCAATGGGAAATGCAAAGCTAAGTACTACATGCCTGAACAAAACTTTATATAGAACACAGATCTCCTACACCTCTAACACCACACAAGTGTCACACATTTCTGAACTATCTGATCTCTTAAATGTTAAAATGCCAATGTGCCAATGAAATAACTATAAAATTTAGAGAGAGCACTTCAATTCCATTTGTAAAACTGAAGCCTTTTCTATAACCATGGAGGAAGCACCAACCACGGGCCACTTGTGTGGTCACTGCTGGCCGCTGCAGGCTCTCCTGAGGCATTCTTCCCTCCATGAAAGGCAGGCGGCAGCAGCTGCTGGCAAAGGGGCTGTGCCTTCCACCTCCACATGGTCTAGCTCTCCTGCAAAACTCAATGTCTACTGAGCATTCGTGCACCAAAACCCAAAGAGCAAAGAAAAAGTACACTTAAGTACCCTCAACACAATAAAATCAAACCCTTCACTAGTAAGGCAAATCTGCTCCAGTGCGGCTTACAAAGAACAGACGAATGGGTTAGGTCCCTCTGAGGGGCACACCAGCTTCCCAACTTCAGCCTTTGTTACAGTGGCCTCAACACTCCCCAGCATCAGCAGACAGTCTCTCTGTTAAACAATATAACCTCGTCAGTCTGTGTAAAGTGATCCACACCAGCTGAGGGAACTTCCACAGGACTTCCCTAGGAAACATTCTATTGGGATGACATTTCTGGGTTACTATGAGGTGTTCCTGCAGTTCCACAGGACAAGAGTCTTAGCACTGCATCCCACAGGCAATAAGGCTGCTACACCGAGCAGATACTCAATACATGCCAGTGTCCAGCTTCTAATGACTATCCAATTCTGCTGCCGAGCTAAGCCCCCTGAGCATGTCAGGTGTGTGGTTAGAGAAGGGGTCACAGTCCCTTAGTACAGACAAGAGAGCTTCTCAGCAATGTGCTCTTCAGACCTGCCACCCTGAGACACTGTCAACTTATGCCAGCACTGCTTCTTAGAAATACAACAGCTTTTAAATCTTTTAAGAGCAGCTAAACATCACTTGAAGATACATTTGCTTTCTAAACCAGACATTTAGAAGAAAGATGAAATCAAGCCATGTTTCCTGTTCAATTATACAAAGAGCAAAAGGATTTTTCAGAACTAATATAGACAAGTGTCCTGAGGCATTACACTCTCATTTATGACAGAAGGGAGTGAAAACAGGTACTTGCTGGGGAAACTTGGTAATGCTTATCAAAATATAAAAACATAACCACTCTCTGAAACCCACTCTAGAACTGGCCCAGGGAAGTAACTGGGCATAAATTTTTATCTCAGAATTGCTTGGAATATCTACTGAAAATCTAAACATAACCTAAACATCCAAACAATCATGCATATGCCCTGACACATGCATACAATGAAATGCTGTGTAGTAGTTAAAAATATATGGAAGGGGTTGAAAACCATGAAGACCTAATTTCAAATCCCTAGCATCTATATAAAAAGCCAGGCATGGCCACATACACCTATGACTTTAGTGCTAGGGAGGACAGAGACAGAAAGATTGCTGGGGCTTGCTGGTACCAGCCTAGAGTCAGCTTCAGCCATATCACAACAGAATAAGGTAAGGCCACTTAATGTCTCTGGCCTCTGCACACATAGACCTACATGTATATATACCATACACAGAAAAACACACAGACACACACAATTACAGGAAGAAATAAAGAATGAAAGAGAGAGAGAAAAAACAAAGACAGAAAGACAGAAAGGAAATGTGGTAGCAAATAGACACATTTATTGACTACAGCATTAATCTTAAAACCCAGGAAATGCTGATGCTTCAAATGGATGAAGAGGGCTAGAAAGATGGCTCAGCGGTTAAAAACACTGACTGCCCTTCCAGAGAACCAAGGTTCAATTCCAAGCACCCACACAGCAGCTCACAACTGTCTGAAACTCCAAGATCTGACACCCTCACATAGAAGACACACATGCAGGCAAAACACCAATGCACATAAATTTGTTTAAATGGATGATGAGCCGGGCATGGTGGCACACACCTGTAATTCTAGCACTAAGGAGACAGTTGCAGGTGGATCTCTGAGAGTTTGAGGCCAGCCTGGTCTACAAAGCAAGTCCAGGACAGTCAAGGATACACAGAGAAACCCTGTGTCAAAAACAAGCAAACAAAGAATGATGATGCTTAGGGACATTATAACTGAGTGAAATGTGCCAGTCGCAAAGAACATGTATTCATATGGTCCATATGAACAGAAAGGGCATTGGGAGCTGCCAATGGCCGGAGGAAGGAGGACTGGGAGGACTGGACAGCTGTTCAGTACTGCTTTCACTCTAGAGGATGAAAAATTCTTGAGATGGGTGGTGGTGATGGCTGCAAACCAATGTGAGTATACATAATGCCACTGAACTGTATACTGAAAAGCATTTAAAATGATAAATTTCATGCTGCATATATTTTACTACAATTGAAAATCTCATTTTAGAGCCAGGTGTAGTGGCACACGCCTTAAAATCCCAGTATTCGTGAGTCAGAGGCAAGCAGATCTTTATGATTTTGAGGCCAGCCTGGTCTACATGGCGAGTCCAAGACAACCAAGGCTACATAGAAAAATCAAAAAGAGAAAAAAGAAATTATTTAAAAAGTTTTAATAGCATATGACCATATAGTGGGGGAGGAGGTCCCCCTCGGTCATAGACTTAGGGGAGGATAATAGGGTGAAAGTAGGAGGGAAGGAGAAATGGGAGGATACAAGTGATGGGATAACAATTAGTTGTAATTTGAATAAATTAATGAAAAAATTTTTTAATCTGGGAAACACTAAGTAAAACAAAATTAACCAGTTTTGTCTTTATTTCAATTACAAAATATTGTGTTTTTTTACATTGCTGTGAATGTGAAAGAGACTGGAAGTAGAACCCAGGGCTTCACAAACACTAAGCAGTCCAGCTATATACCCCAAGCCACTTTCTCCCACTTTTTACTTCCAGATTCTTTAAAGTGTTGTAGCTGGGTGTGGTGGTGCACGCCTTTAATCCCAGCACCTGGGAGGCAGAGGTGGATCTCTGTGAGTTCAAGACAGCCAGGGCTCTGTTATACAGACAAACCCTGTCAAGAAGAAAGAAAGAAGAAGGAAGAAGGAAGGAGGAGGAGGAGGAGGAGAAGGCATATTTGTTTACAAAAAAATGTAAGTAACAGGGATCTATGCAGAGTGAAGACAATACCTAAATGACAAGAGTTATTTTGAGACAGGGTCTCATATAGGCCAGCCTGGCCTAAAACTTGCTCTGAGACTAGCCTTAAGCTCCTGGTCCTCCTGCTCCACCTTGCATGTGTTGGGGTTACATGTGTGTATTACCACTCCCAGTTTTAAAAACTGAGAAGTAATTTTAATGTATCAAGTTGGTCTCCTTATAAAAAGATATTTAGTACATACCTGCTTAGTTGCTACTACTCCATTTAAAGAGGATCCTGGTGTAACATGGTACTACACCAGCTCCTCACACCTGTTTATGGTCATTAATAATCAAAGAACCTGCAGGTGGTTAACTTAGGACATGGTCTAAACATGGCAATAATTTATTAGCAGATTCTGACGAATATCAGGTCTAAAAAAATCTTTTTTAAGTTTAGGATCTAATTCTGTGGCCCAAGCTGGCCTCAAACTCAAAGCAATCCTCCTGTCTCAATTTCCTGGGTAGTAGATTATAGGCATAAGCAGCCACACCCAGCTCTGAATACTCCCAAGCTTTATTGGCAGTGGTTTACAGAAAGGCATGAGACGCAGCTTAACAAAACATACATGCAGAACTGGGGCAGCGATTCAGGATAAAATAGTATGTATCCATAGGACTTTGTTCATCTGTTGCAGCTGGGCCACAGAACTCCAGAGCTGCAAAAGCTAAAATTATTCTACCCTTTTTTGTTTTGTTTTGTTTTGTGTTTTGTTTTTTGAGACAGAGTTTCTCTGCTTAGCCTTGGCTGTCCTAGACTCACTTTTGTAGACCAGGCTGGCCTCAAACTCACAGCAATTGATCAGCCTGCCTCTGCCTCCTGTGTGTTGGAATTAAAGGCCTGTACCACCACGCCCAGCCTATTCTATCCTTTTTACATGAATAAAATTTGTATGACCATCAAAACAACCTTTTTAGATATCTGCTATCATCAGGTGTAATAATGCACACCTTTAATCCCAGCACTCGGGAGGTAAAGGCAGGTGGATGGCTTTGAGTTCAAGGGCAGCCTGGTCTACAGAGCGAGTCCCAGACAGTCAAGGCTACACAGAAAAACCCTGTCTCAAAAAATAAAATTAAAAATAAAAATAAATAAAAAAATAAAAGAGAAAAGAGAAGGAAAAAACAAAGAACAAAAACAAACAAACAACAACAAAAAACCCAACACACAGGAAAAAAACGGTTAAGACATTTGCCCTACTGATGGTGCCACAGCCTCACAGCAGAGACTCAAAACAGTCACCATAAACCCCATTGTGCTATTTGGGTTCTGAGGCCTGAGAGAAATTTCTTCCCTGTATCTTTAGAAAAGCTTTAAGACACAAAAGTGCTCAGCTGTAAATAAGACCCTTAGTTACTCTGCTGATGCTACAGTAAGTTTTTTACAAGGGGGGGGGGGGGGAGCAGAACCTATAACAATTGTTGAAAAAAGAAAAAGAAGGAAAATAATTTACAAATTTTCCCACATGACAAGAATATAAGAGCTCATCTGCTTTTGACTCTTTGAAACCAAAGAGTATGTATTACTTTACATATCAAGTTAGGTCTACATTGTCTGCTTGGCTGATGTGCTGCAGTGCTGGGGATCAGCCCCAGGAACCCTCCGCAGGCCGGGCAAGCACTCTACCAGGAGCTACACCTCCAACCCCACCTCAAGGACATTTTTGAAAATCCTACTAATTTCTGCAACCTCAGCTACAAATCCACAGCTAAAGTACTTTACCTTTCTTCAAATAATTAATCATAAGCATTGACCCCTCCTTATACTCTTCACTCCCTAGGGACCTGCAAGCAGCATTACATCTAAATGCTTGTGTCCAGGCCCATGCTTCCCAAGAACCCCCATGTCCTTTCAAGCACCACACTCGCTGCTCTCTACCGGCAGACTAGCAGCCCTCACCTGCAATCTATGAAAACCTGTCTGAATAAGCAACAGCCTGAGGCTTCTCAAAGGTCTGCAAACTCCCAATCAAAAATTACTGCTGCCCCATCAATGTGTCATATAAATGCTGGCATGTTAATTGTGTATTTATAAGATTGTTAATGGTTAGTTAATTTACCTCCCACGCTATTATTGTACTTGAAATGATTTAACGTCTGCTAAGGGAGTTAACAACATGTAACAGCAGATGTGAGATTTTTTCCACACTGTACCCTGACTTGCCACTGTTAGTCTTAGGCACGATAACCTGATTCCCATAGAGAAGTCCTTGACACAGACTAACAAAAGCAGTCTCACTTATCTGCCATGCTGCAGGATGGTCACAAGTTAAGAAAACAAAGCCCTGTCATTATACATGAAGTTTCCCATTCACAGAAACCAACAGACCATCATTTGACTGTAATCAACATTCTCTGATCTGATTAAAGTTCAGAATTCACTCCTCCTGGCACTTGAAAATAACTGAATGACTATTAAAATAAAATGTGGTTTATTGCTTCTAAACTTCCTTCTCTAACTCTCTCCACTGTAACTCTAAATTAAGCCTTCATCTGTTTTTCAGACTAGCAAAAATAGCTTTTTTAATTTGTTCTGGGAGCCAAGCACAGTGGCAAACTCCTGCAATCCCAACACTCAGGGAGACAGAAGCAGGAGGATCTCTGTGAGTTCCAGACCAGCCTGGTCTACAAAGTGAGTCCAGGACAGCCAGGGCTACACAGAGAAAGCCTGTCTCAAAAAACAAAACAAAACAAAAACAAAAACAAAACTTAACAAAATAACAACAAAAAAATTGTTCTGGGAAGTCAAACTTTCTCCATGTGACTATGGCCAACTATAGTGCACAGTAACAACAACATATATTTGGAGTTTACTTTATCCTCCTCTGTCTTTGTTTCCATACTTTGAGTAAAAGAATTTAAGATAATAAAAACAACAACAGCTGCAGCAAAGAAATGCCTGCATGTACTCCTGAATGAGATTCCTTCACTAGACATCATCTTTAGAGGGAGACCAGGACTCTGCAAGAGTGTACTGTTCTTCCACAAGCTGACAGTGTCAGCACAGGCACTCTCCCACACAAGCTGGACAGGAACTCAGTGCAATGTATACACCAACTCCCCAATGACTGTGTGTTTTCTAAGAATCAGCTAAGTCCCAGAAGAAAGTGGCAGCATTTTAAGGATGGCTGGGCTTTGCTTAGGCAGAAACACAAGGAGGGTAGTGACAGACAACTCCTGCTGGGCTGTTCCCATGAACACTGCTTATTACTTAGCATGTCACAGCCCGACTAGAATGAACTACATCTTTGTTTGGTAGTTTTGTTTTGTTTTTTAAACTAAGCCTTAAAGGAATTAAATAGTTTACAGGGCACATGGCAGCTTATAGCTTCATGCACTTCCTCACATCAACCCAATCAGTTGGAAGTCCACTGCCCTGTCCTTAAATCTGGGCTCACATTATGTTTGGCACTGATTAAATGTAATGTACATGGAATTTCAAAATCTTGGAATTTAGATGCCTGGCTCTGGACTACTTCCCAAACATTATCAAAAGAAAAACTGTGTGTATTATACATATATGTAGGCGTATGTGCAGGTGCATGACTGTCTCTGTGGAGGTTAGAGCTGGATGCTGAGTGTTTTCCTCAATCACTCTCCACCCTATTTTCTGAGGCAGGGTCTCTCTCTGAACCTAAAGTGAAATAATCCAGCTACACTGTCTGGCCAATGAGCTTCAGGGACCCACCTGTGTCCACCATTATAGCGCTGGGATTACAAGTGCACCTCATGCACCCAGCTTTCATACAAGTTGTGGGAATCTGAACTTAGGTCTTCATGCTTACATGGCAAGCATTTCACCAACTGAGCCATCTCCACAGCTCCCCAAGTGTGTGTGTGTGCACGTGCGCGTGCTAGGCAAACACTACTACCAAGCTATATCCACAGCCTCAAGAATCTTGGTTTGTTTTTGGTTTTTTGGTTTGATTTTGGAGGGGTTTCTCTGTGCTGCCTTGGCTGTCCTGGACTCACTCCGTATGCCAGGCTGGCCTGGAACTCACTCAGACATCCTCCTGCCTCTGCCTCCAGAGTGCTGAGATTAAGGGCTAGGCCAGGCACTACTAGAGCAAGGCGTGGTAAATCTGCACTTGGGAGGTGGTGGCATCAGGACCAGAAATTCAAAGTCATCTTCAGCTATACTGTAGGTTCAAGGCAGTCTAGAGTAAAATAAATACATAAATAAAGGAACAAACAAACAAACAAACAAAAACCACCATAGGGCTGAAGAGGTGGCTCTCGATGGTTAAGAGCACAAACTGCTCTTGCAAGAACCTGAGTTTTGTTCCCAGCACACAGGAAGTAGCTACAATAGCTCCAACTCCTAAGGGTCCTCCAGTCAATTCTGGTCTCCTCTGCCACTAGCACTCCTGTGCACATACTCCCACTACACACACATTTACTTAATTAAAATAATAAGTCTTTAGGGAAAAAAAATTACCAAAATTGATAGCCCAGGAAAATGTGCAATGTTTGTTTCCCAGAACACACAGGGATTTTCTTAAATCCCAGTATCAAAGGTCTGGGAGAAAACTGGCTTTAGTGTCATTCTTTCTCAATGAACAACTCAAAATCAAAATTCTGCCTATAGATGTTCCTGATGACAAGGACAAAGAACATAAACATTAATCTCTGAGTAATGATTAATACATAAATCATCTATGAAGTGCCAAGCCCAAGTTAGACTACAGCACTCCCAGGGTCCTGAAATAATGTTTATTAACTAGCAATAGCAGCAGCACTTCAGACAGCCTAACCACGCACCACTCTCAAAGCTCCAAACCTGACAATTTCAGCAGTTACAAGAAATCTGCCAGTTTCCTGCAATATAGCCCTAAATTATTTTTTCTAATAGGTGTTGTCTGTCTGACATAAGAGGCTTGATTGGCAGTTGTAAAAATAAATAATTTTAGGTTTTACATTAAGATCGCTGGTAAAAATGTTTATATAGTTTTATCTAGATGGAAGATACAAATAATGTCAAAGCAGCTAGACTGTTTTCAAAGGAAAAGCACTGGTAAGGCTTACACTGTAAGCACTACTCATTTGCCTACCAAGTACTCACTCAGACTTCACTCAATTGATGAGTGTTACAAAGCACTGACCTGACCACTGTCCTTCTGAAGTAGGTTTATGGGGAAACAGAACCCTAGGACAGTTGCAGAAAGTCTGGCCTCTTTGCATCATCCACCCCTTTGTTGTATAGCTACCCCTTTTCTTTAATACAGATGGGACCTTACAGGCTACAGTCAAAAAAACAGGACAAAGGTGCGAAAACAGCCAGGCATGGTGGATTATGTCTGTAATTCCAGCACTCAGGAAGCAGAGGCAGGCAGATCTCTGTGAATTCGAGGCCAGCCTGCTCTACAAAGCAAGTCCAGGGCAGCCCAAGCTACACAGAGAAACCCTGTCTCAAAAAAAAGGTGTGAAATGCACAATCCCTTGATGACATTCTGTCACATGAGACTTCTTAGCCAAGTGAAGAGGGAAATGGTCAAAGAGTCCCAAGGGCTTCGAAGAGGCAAGTGGTGGTGTTCAGAAGCACACAAGGACCAAGGGCTAAGCCATCAGCTAAACAGAACAGGGCCCTCAAGCCGGGCGTGGTGGCGCACGCCTTTAATCCCAGCACTCCGGAGGCAGAGGCAGGCGGATCGCTGTGAGTTCGAGGCCAGCCTGGTCTACAAAGTGAGTCCAGGATGGCCAAAGCTACACAGAGAAACCCTGTCTCGAAAAAAAAAAAAACAAGAACAGGGCCCTCAGCCATGAGTAGCGCATCCTGCCAACAACCTAAGATACTCAGAAGCTCATTACCAACTACCATCTTCCTTTCAACCTTCTGAAATCATGGGAAGGCACCCAGCTCGTACTGCTTGCTGTAAACCATAAGGCCAAGGTGATCTGTCATGCATAAACCTAAAGCCCCCCATGTACAGCATGGAGGGCTCTCTACAAGCTGGCTTCACTATCAGCCCTTCTCCCCTCCACCTCCCGCAACTCTCAGGGAAACTTGGTGTATCTTCTGGTCTCTGGTCATGTTTGAGATGTGCTCTACTCCAACACAGCCAACCATTCTCTTCAGTCCAACACAAGCATCTCACCCCTTGCAAACTCTTCTCTGAATCCCAGGCCCAAGTGGTTTTACGGGCATTTTATTTCTGCTTTCATTAGGCAGTTGGAGAAATGTTTGATCTAACTAACTCTTGATTTGGTAAGGTAGTTATTTTATGATGGTAGGAATCTTTCTCTCCTTAAGTCATTGGCTCAAGACTCAACAGTGGCAATGCTATCAGACATTTGGCAATGTCTGGAGACATCTCTGGTTGTCACACTGGGGATGAGCTCTACTAACATGGATGAATACATCCACAACAAAGAACTGTACCACCAAAATGTCAGTATTGACAATGCTGTGGCCAAGAAATCCTAACATGTGACTTGAAAAGACATCTGTGGTCATTTCTAATCCCTCAGAATTGTTTCTGAGTAAACAAAACAACAACTTTGCTACTAAAATCTGTACTCAACCCTTCTACAATCTGCTAGGTGGTGGTGGTGCACACCTGTAATCCCAGCCACTATGGAGGAAGAGGCAGACGGATCTCTATATATTCAAGGCCAGCCTGGTCTACAGAAGAAGTTCCAAGATAGCCAGGGCTACACAGAGAAACCCTGGGGCAGGGGAGTGTGGGGGGCACAAAAAGAAAAAACAAGCAAAAACCTTCTATAATCTAAACAAACCCCACCACTAATTTTAGTACCTATTACCAACTCCTGCCATCTCTGTTCTGATAGTTTAAATACTAAGGAGACCTACAGCTCAAGTTACTGCTATAAAAACAAACTGTAGTTCAGGCATGACACCCTTTAATCCCAACACTAGGGAGGCAGAGGCAGGCAGAGCTCTCTGTGAGTTCAAGGCCAAATCTGGTCTAAGCAGAGAGTTCAAGGACAGCCAGAACTACAGTGAGACCTTGTCTTTAAAATTACACACATATACATGTACATATATGTATACACATGCAAGAGTATGTTAATCAGTTGGTGAGCACTCACTGATGCATGGGTTAGATCCCCACACTGCATAAATCAAACATAGTGGTATATACCCATAATCACTTGGGAGGTGAATGCCAGAGAGTCAGAAGTTCAAGGCCATCATCAACAAATAGCAAGTTCACAGCATTTAGACTGCAGGAGACCATTATAAAACAAAAGCCAGGTGGCGATGACACGCACCTTTAATCCCAACACTTGGGAGGCAAAGGCAAGCAAATCTCTGTGAGTTTGAAGGGAGATCCAGGACAACCAAGGCTACACAGAGAAACCCTGTCTTGAAAAACAAAAACAAAATTAAAATAAAACAAACAACAACCACAAGTTGCATTTGCTCATCCTTATTCTATGAAATCTGTCTGCCTGGCTGAGAAAATGGCTCAGTTGATAAAGTATTTTAAAGACTCATCATCCAATAATGAAGAACTGGGAGCACGCCTGTCACCTCAGCACTGGGGAGGTGGGATCATGAGGATTTACGGCATGGCTGGCTTGCCAGTATAACTGAATGTGTGAGCCTAGGTTCAATGAGAGACTATCTCAAAACGGGGCGGGGCAGGGAGACTGACAGCACCCAACATTCTTCACACACAAGTGCACTTCTTCACTTGGGTGCCTCTTATTCACTAATCAAAAGTCCAGCTCGACAGTCAGTTCTTTTAGGAACTTCCTAATGAATCCCAGGTTAGCTGTTCCTTTACATTTCCATTGCACTGCCTGGCCCATCTACCCATAACAGTAACTGAGGACTGACCGGGTGCATTCAGCAACTAGGCACCAGGCAGCAACTATGCTGACATCCGCCAGGCACTCCTCTAGATACAGAACACACGGTGTGCATATACAGCCACAGTCCTGACTTCATGGAGTGCATGTTCTAATGAGTGCAGACAAGCAAACACGTGCACTATGGCAGCTAGAAGCACTGTGGAGCAAAGCACAGGGGAACGAGCCACATTAGATGCAGTACTGGGTTGTAACTGCAAACAAAACAGCACAGGAACAGGCCACTGGGATGCTTCCTACTCACCATCTAAGGCAAGACAGGAAAAGCCACATGCATGGGAACATTTGAGGGAAGAGAGCCGCCCGGCTAGAGGCTTTGGGGACATGCCTGCCACAATTCAAGATGGGAACAAGCCACACAGGGTAAGATCTGGAAGAACATATTCCAAGGTCTTGTCCCTTTACTCCAAAAAACAGAAGGCGTCACTGGAGGCTTGTGAAAAGAACAGTGTGATAGGCTCTAACACACATTAAAGGAATCTCTCTGGGGCTGGCAAGATGGCTCAGCAGGCAGGGGGGCTTGCCACCAAAACTGACAACCAAGACTGTCATGTTTGAAAGAGGTAACGCCCTCAAATTGTCCTAAACCTCCACACGAGCACTATGGCATTATGGACCACTGAGGAAACCTGAATTCCAGCTCCCCAACTATCAGAGGCCTAACTGTATGGTTTGGAGAAGCCACTTCTCTCATTCACAAAACTAACATAAATTCTACTATTACCCATGTTTTATGGGTCAATAAACTGAGGCACAAACTTGCCAAAGACCACACAAGTAAGAGAAGGTACCATGATAAAGCTCAGGCAGACTGGCTCCTGCACTCTACCCTGAAACCACACATTCTACACCTAGTCCACTCACCACACTCTAGAATGCAATGCACACACACATCTAAGTAAGGGTACAAACATCTGTCCTTCCCACCACATGCTGGGAGTCAGGGCAACAAGTGCTCAGCTGCAGTCCCTATCTGAAAGGGTTAGAGTCAGAGAAGGCAGAAAGCACAAGACTATAAATGGTCACCATAGCATGAGAGCCACATTGGAGGACTCTAACAGTGTGCTACAGACACAACCAACAGACAGCTAAATGAAATTAGGTCCTCAGACAAGCCTTCCCAAGACATCAGTGTGGCCGAGACAACAAAGGTCATCACTTCCAACTTACCTACCTCAAGAATAGTGGCAAATGAGTGGCACTGCTCTGTAATGCAGGTTCCTTGATGAAAAAGTTTACAATAAAGTCCCCTTCAGTTCTCTCTTATGGACTTCAGATTAACATCAGGTCATCTATGAGTTGAACTGGTGTGGAATCAAACACAGGATCCTCGTTATGAGACAAATCAAGGGAAGGGAGGAGGCTGAGAAAGTCAGCAGGAGAGGCAGGTCTGAGAGGCTGAGAACAATCAAGCATTAAACTACTGGGGTCCAAATCTGGACCTGGACACGCACTCACTATAGGGCCTATGGAGAGTAACAATTTCTGTGTCTATTCTCTCATCCGGGAGTCATTCTGATGGCCACTCAGAGCTATAAACTGACTAACACTGAGGCAAGAAACAGCAGAACACATGTTAACTAAAACTACAGAGAGTTCAAAGTTGCTGATTAGATTAACATTTCAGAGACTATGGCAGTCACACAGAAGATCAACCCATGGGCAAGACAGAAGCTGTTTGTGAAGCTGTGACAATAGGCCAAGAAAAGAGGATGATGTCTCAAAGCAGTAAAACATTTCCATAAATTCAAGAAGTATTCCAGAGATAAAAAGTGTGAGAGCATTCAGGTGCAGTGGCAAATGCCTGTAATCCCAGAACTAAGGGAGGCAGAGGCAGGCGGATCTCTGTGAGTTCAAGGCCAGGATAGTCTACAACAGGTCTAGGACTGCCAGGACTACAAGAGAAAGCCTTCCTCAAAAAAACCAAAACAAAACAAAAAGTGGGAGAGCTTGGTGACTGAGGGAATGTAGAAAGAGACATTTACACTGGCTTAGCAGGTAAAGATACTTGCTATCTAGACTGAACTTACATAGTGAAAGTAGAACTGATGCCTGTATGTTGCTTACTGACCTCTGTGTATGTGACACACAAAGTTTCTTAAAGAGTTTTAACAAGAACAGGTTGCCAGGCAAGGGAGAGGCAGGGAGGGGGAGGGTGGGGGTGCAGATAATGAGTCATTTTTCAGACACAATCAACTTGAGTATGGATTACCCAAAGAGATCAGCAAGAGTCAAACTCATACTTGTGACACTAGTTCTTTGGAGGCAGAGGCAGGTTACAAACTCAAGAGCAACTTGGGCTGTACAGCTACACTGCTGCAGAAAGACGAGAGACATACCTGTAGCTCTGGAGAAAACTCTGAGTAAATCTGGAAGACATCAACATACGTGTGACAGATGAAGCCGTAGATGTAAATGAGCTTGCCCAGGGAGCATGGATGGCAAGAAAACCCAAGAAACAGCAACAGTTTAAAGGTAGGCTCCTAAGCATGAAGCCCTACAAAGAAAACCCAGAAGCTGTATTAGAGACAGAGAGAGACAGAGAAACAAAGACTGAGACAGAGGCAGAGTAAGAGACAGACAGGCAGACTAGCGCACACATGCACACACAGACAGACAGACAGACAGACAGACACACACACACACACACACACACACACACACACACACACACACGAGCCTGTATTCAAGCATGCTGCATAAATTCCCAAATTCTAAGCAGTTCCTTTCTTCCCTAGCTCAGAAGCTCCCACTGCTTGAAGAAAGAAGCTCCTACTGGATCACCAGTCCTTGTGAGGAAAGCACAAGGAACCTTCTTTGACCTCTATCCCTGTCTAATAGGGCCTGGTAAAGATGTGCTGGGAGTGTACACACAATCCAGCCACTTTGGGAGACAACTGGACAGAGCCTCACAATGCTTATAAACATGGGGCTACCATGTGTGCCAGCAGGCTCAAAATACACCTTAAAGAACTGGACATAATATGTTCACACAAGAGTCTGTACACAAATATGCAAACTAGTATAATAGCCAAAGGTAAAAATAACCAAAAAGTCCAGCTGGTGAGTGGACAAACAAGGATGGACTATCACCTGATCAGAAAGAGGGATGAAGTATGCTCTTAGCTATTTCAACATTTTGCTAAGCAAAATGACCCACATATGAAAGGCCACTGATTACAATTCCATTTCTATAAAAGGCTGAAAATAAGCAAAGCCACAGAAATGCAAAGTAGAAGAGTAAATGTTAGGAGCCAGGGGCAAAAGGCTGGGGTCTGACTGTTCTAAACACATTACGGTGTTGGTCAGAAAGCTCATTAAATCGGTACACTGGAAAAGGGTGTTACCATACACGAATCATACACGTCTTAATAAAAAAAAAGAAAAAGAAAGGGCTACAATGAGGAAAGCTCGAATCCATGCTATACCTGTGGTGGTTTGAATGAAAACAGCCCCCATAGGCCCACAGAGCGTGGCACTATTAAGAGAGGAGGTATGGCCTTGTCGGAGAAAGTGTGTCGCTGGGGGTGGGCTTTGAGGTTTCAGAAACTCAAGCCAGGTTCAGTGTCTCTCTTCCTGCTGCCTGCCAATGCAGATATAGAACTTTGAGCTCCTTCTCCAGCCACGCTTCCCACCATGATGATAAAGGACTAAACCTCTGAACTGTAAGCCAGCCCCAATTAAAGGTTCTCCTTTTAAGAGTTGCCATGGCCTTGGAGTCTCTTTACAGTAATAGAGCCTCTAAGACAACAGTCTAGATTTCCTCTAGCTCAAAGGCCAGAAGTATCCACAATGTCCTCTGCTGAAATAACAAGAATAATCAAAAACATTTAAACAACCTGTAACATAAGCTGGTGCCATCAAACTGGAGGAAGTCACTGAGGCAGAACACAAGGCTCCAAGTCTTCCCTGGAAGAAGGGAGCTGTGAAGTTCAACCGTGTGAAGATGGCTCACAGAAATTTCCAGCGGAGAGTGACTACCCCATGCTCAAACCCCAGGAGTATCTCTTCCTCTCAAAGAGAAATGCCCGCGTGCTGAAGCATCAGTACTCTGGCCTAGGAAGCCAAGAGAGGTGACCTACCATATGTGAGCAGCCTACTGAGCTGCCAGTCCTTGGGAGCAATTCCATTTGTACTAATCAAGATGACAGAAAGAAACAAAAAAGCCAAAGTGGTAAAAGAAATGTTATAGCTGAGCGTGGTGGCACACGCCTGTAATCCTAGCACTTGGAGGCAGAGGCAGGTGGATCTCTGTGGTTCCAGGCCAGCCTGGCCTACATAGTGAGTCCAGGACAGCCAAGGCTACACAGAGAAACCCTGTCTCGAAAAACCAAAAAAAAGTCAAAGTGGCATTAGGAAAACAAAAAAGCTGTGCATGGAAGCCCAGTAGCCAGGAGCTAAGGAAAGTGTAGTTTCTCTGGACCTGCCAACCTCACAAAGCTGCTGCCCACTATAGGGCCCAAAACCAACTCAAATGGCCATAACCTTCTCAGCTCTCCTGGAAGAAAATCAGCTGCCAGTATTGTTTACTTGGGGTCAAAACAGAAATAAGACTCAGGTCTCGTATCTATGAAACATTTAGACTCATAGTCTCAAACATACATAAAAGTACAAAGAATGGTCTATCAAATGCGGAGCCACTCCTTCCTTTCCCTGGATCCTAAAGGCATTTAATCAGAATCCTGTGCATTCTAGCTCCTCTCTCTAAAGAACTCCTCCATATCTCATTATTTCAAAAACCTACACAAGCCACAGCCTGGCCTAAGCTATTCAAATTGTTTCCTACCTGGTCCTCACTGCTCTCTCACTGACTTCCCAAACTCCTTCATAGGCCTGAACTTGCCTACCCCCTTAAAGCTTTCTATTCCACACATACTGAGCTTAGTTCTTACCACCCTTGAACAGAAACTTCAAAAAATTCTCTGCCCTGTCACCAGGCAGGTGGATCTCTGTGAGCTCCACGTCAGCATGGCCTACATAGTGAGTTCCAGGCCAGCCAAGGCTACACAGAAAGACCCTATGTATTCTTTTCTGAAAAAAGAGAAAGGAAAACGCAGCAGCTAACCTACCACTTAGAGCAGTGTTTCTCAACCTGTGGCTTTAGCAGTCCAATGACCCCTTTCACAGGGGGATAACTAAGACCATCTGCATACCAGTATTTACCTGCATTGTGGTACATAACAAATGCAAAATTACAGATATGAAGTAGCAATAAAAATAATTCTATGGGTGGGGTCACCACACCATGAGGAAGTGTATTAAAGGGCCGCAGCATTAGGAAGGCTGAGAACCACTGGCTTAGAGGAAGGGGTTCTGAACTGGGAAGGTAGGAAAGGCATCTGTAATACCAACTATAGCCACAACTCTAAGAGAGGAAGTAATGGCCCTGGGCCCTGAACAGAAAAACTACACCACATAATCCACATACCAATGCAAGGTTACAATGAAATACTTCAAATTCCAGAAGGATTCAGGCCAAAGAACGTTCCCGCTCAGACCAAGAGACAGAAGGTACAAATGAACTAAAGCCTGGCTCATGACTAAGAAGTGGATATACTTACTCTCATGCCACTGAGCAAGCTTCAGTTTCTGGACTGCAGTCAGGTACAAATCAAAGTAGTGCATCATTCCATACAACTAAAGCAATGCCTTCACCCAGTGTAGGGCACACACATGTCACATTTCACACTCAGATTTTCCATTTTGGACTTTACTCCAACAAGCTGAAGTCTTATCTGTTTTTTGCCTATGCTAATACAAGTTCTATCAATTCAGAATTTTCATAATCTCCTCTTGGCCATGGCCATTCTTTAGTTCTATTCATATCTCAGCTAAGCAACTTCAATCGAGTTATCAAAGCTTCATTAACTTGTAAACAAACTGTTCCTCAGATAAACTCAATTGCTCCACATAAGACCTTAAGCAAATAAATAAGTACAAAACAGGCAGAGATTATAAATTAGGGCAGACAAATCTGCATCTAGCCCCACACTGGTAAAGAGCATTCTATCAATATAGTGAAATGCTAATCTCCTAATTAACAACCTAATTAGGTAATTATGGCTTTGCAGAGGGATGCCGAAATGAAATATGACAACATGGTCACCTCTTTATATGGCACCTGTGGGCCTTTTCAGCTGTCATCCTGAAGAGTGCAGTATCAATTTGAGCAGATGACAAAGTGCTGTCATTTTTCATCCTGATAATACACAGAATGCTTTGGACAGAGCAGTTTACAAAGGAAACAACTTGCCTCGTATTTTCCTAATTTAAATATGCTCATACACTTGTTAAATTTTGTGGATGCTTTTATACCACATACACAAAAATTACCATGCATAGTTTTAAAAAGCACCTATCTGGTCATAATACTAAATGTGCAGGCTGATACTACTTTAGTTATGAAACATATAATTGGGTGAGTCTAAGGTAACAATTCATCATGTCATTTTAATATTCATACTTTTACTGACACTAGAAAAATTAAAAATAAACTTTTCAATTTTTTTAACTGAATAAAAAAGATGGAATTTCCTCTTATGAAAGTAAATTAAAATGGAGGCACCCTGAGCAGACAAAATCAACTAGGCCACATAGGTGACTTTCACCTTGCCTGATTTGTAAGCATAAGCAAAACAGAATCTAAGCTCAGCCAGTCAACTACAACTACATCTAAGCTGTAATTCTGTAACTAGGGACTCCTCCACGGAAGATACCAGACAAGGCAACTGTGCAAGCACAACCAAGTATTCCCTTTGCTTTACCTCAGTCTTACTGTGACAGTGTTACCTAGCCTTTCCTAGCAAAGCAGCTGAACCACTGGGGGTTTAGGGCCCCTCATCCATGAGCTGGCAGGAAGAGCTTGCCACCAGGCCTAAAGCCTGGAGCGCAACCCTGAAGACCATAAAGTTGCCTTCTCACCCCCACTCAGGTACCATCACACACAACAGTATAAACATATAAAGTATGCTGTACCTCAGCTGACCTCTCTTCTTTACACGTGTGTGTCCCATCTCTCAACCCCTGCATGTCTTCCCAACTGAGAAAGCCAACCCAGTTCACCAAACTTGGTGGCAAGTGTCCTTATCCACTCAGCCATCTTGCCAGCTCCTAGCTGGCCTAGACTTTTTAAAAACACAACTTATTTTCTCTATCAAAGAAGCATTTCACAATATACACACTTTAAACTCACGAACTTTTTCTCCAGGCTTTTTTGAGACAAGGTTTCCTTGTATAGCCTTGGCTGTCTTGGACTCACTGTAGACAAGGCTGGTCTCTAACTCACAAAAGCATGAGCCACCACGCCCAGCTAAACTCACGAACTTTTATCAAATAATCAACTAGCAACCTTAACTTCAAGGCACATTGCACACCTGGAAGTAAAAGACTAAGCTGTCCCAGGCCTATTCCCACCACTGGGCACTGAATGGGTGGGTGATGGCAGCATGTACTCACCAGTACCCAATATACGTGCAAACTTTCCATGACTTTTTTTGTGTCTCACTTTGTAGCCCAAACTGCCCTCAAATCCATGATCCTCCTGCCTCAGCTTCCCAAGCAATGGAAACATCCTTGAACATAAACATTTTCTACATCTATAATCCTTTAACAGATATTTTTATAACCAAAACTACAAGCTTAAATGCATTCATAACTCCATCATAAAGCTTGAAATAAATACTGCTCAAGGTCTTTTCAGGAGCTTTACCAAATTTTACCAACTTATAGTCAGATTAGTAATGAATGCATGACCTTCTCACCAACTTTTGCCAGTAATATACAGTTTCACCAAATCTTTAAACTTCATAAGGTTACACCTACTCACTCACAAATATGGAAAATGACTTTCTGTAAGCATTAGTGTGCATAAATAAGGAGAATGCTCAAAGCTGATGCAGTCCCACAGCAAGGGCTAGTTTACACACCAAATCTAGAGCAGCATGAAACAGTGGCAACAGCAGCAAATCAATAGACACTGAGGCCCTGCTTTGGTTGCTGCACCTGACAAACACTCCTCATTCTAGTCACTTCTAAGGGTAGTCACCACATAAAACAAGACCACATGGGCCAGTGTACATTTGTTTCCTTTGTTTATTTGTTCATTTATTTATTTAGTTTTGGCTTTTTGAGACAAAATTTATCTATATAGCTGTCTTGGAATTTGATCTGTAGACGAGGCTGACCTCGAACTCAGAGATCCACCTGCCTCTGCCTCCCACTGCCTCCGGAGTGCTAGGATTAAGGTGTGCACCACCACTTTAGTATGCATTTCTAATGTTACTCAGCCGACAAATTTATTTAACCACTGCAAAAAAGTATACTGAAACTTGTCTCAACAGTACATAGTAAACCATATATGCCAAGTAACTCTCAAAGTACATTCAAAATTATGGTGACTAATTTCAGGATCCAGATGTTAAAGTCATTTTTGTTCATGACTATTCCCTAGTTTCAGTCCTGAATGTCCATGTCTATGAATGCCAGACCCTGACACCACTCTGCAGATCTCCCAAGTCACACAGGCAGTGAGAGACAGCCTTATATAAACCCAGGGAGGTGAGTGTTGCTTCTGCTCCACACTACTTCAGTACTCAAGCTGCACCTCAGTTCATTAGTCTCCTGGATGCCAGAAACTAAAGTTTATATTAAAGAGCTGCTGTTTTCATAAGAAACACATTCTCTGAAATGATCTTCTACCAATTTCGGTGCCATAGCAGTACTTAACAGCACAGTACCTTAAAACAAAGCAGGAGAGGGAAGGTTGAATACTGTCCTTTCTTTGAAGCTATGGACCTTCCAATCACTTAACTGTACCAATGGCAAAGCATACTGTAAAAGCATACTCTATTGTGGAATACTATTTGACCCCAACATGGCACACACATTTGGGGTAAATCTGATCTAACACTCAATTTGCTCCACAAGCAATCGCAGTAACTCCAGCAGCGATTCTCTAGCACCTTTCTGCAAAATTTCAGGTTTGGTAGGTGTTTGTTTATTTGAAGTGGTTTTTCTCAGTTTTCTCATTTTTAACTTCCTAAAACTATTTTCTACTTTCAGTTCAAATGTTGTATTTCCTATTTTAAACCTACTTCCCTGCCAAGTAGAGTTAATAAAATCTGAATAACTGCTCAGGATTTATTTTCTTCATCTTTTATTTTATATTATTTGTTTATATAATAGAGAATAAAAGCAAACAAGTCTCTAAAACAGCAATGTTTCTTTAATTTCCACCTGGTGGAGGAAGGGGACTAAGAGAGAGATAAACCTTTGAACTGGGAACTCGATGACCATGTCCCCCTTACTCTCTTCTCTGTTCCCTGTCAGTCTCATCCACAGTCAACAAAGTCCTGCACATCTGAGTGGAGCACCAAGCTCCTGTGGAAGCAGGGCAGGGCCTGGCCTGCTAGGCAGGGAGAAAGAAGAGCACCAGAACGTTGAGCCGTTCTCTATGGGGGTCTGCCAGTACCCTGCTGTGTGACTTTAAGCACAGCAATTCCTGAAAAGACTTCAGCAAAACTTGAATTTCACTATTTGTCAAGGAGGGGAAAACCCAAGGACCTGTAAGAGACTTGCACAGACTTCAAAGGCTGTGCTTCCCATGAGCTTTTTCTGGAGGTGAGTCCCTCAGAGTAAGATGCCTTCTACAAAACTGGTTTTTTGTTTATAATACTTCATGGTACTATGAAGAGGACCAAGGGGAAGACAAATCTGATGGCATTTACAAGCACCAAATCAAGTATCACAAGGTCTCCTCATTCAAACCTCATCCCTTTGAAATTTAGGCTGATGATGTGAGAAAGCCACACACTGGCCACTCTGCAAAACAGAGCAGCAAGTATTATAATACTCCTCACACTGGCGATTTCCCTAACTTCTGATGAGCAATCTCATCAGGGCACTGACTTCTAACAAGGGTTCTAGAAACTCAAGGTCAGGGCACCTTCAGCGCGGAAACAGTAATAGACTCCTTTGTCATTGGCAATCTGACATCTGGCTGCATCCTTAGCAGTAAAGCTGTAACATCAGAATATTCTATTTCTAAAAGACTGAGTCTGAAACTTGTAAATTCACTGAACTGGAACAGTTTCCAAAGTCTTCAGTTGAGTCAACATTCAAAATACATACCCACCAAAAAGGAAAAGCAAAACAAAACAAAACAAAACAAAAACCAAAAAGCAAAAATCCACTGCACGAAACAGTCCATTAGCTGATGGGCCCTGAGTGCCGAGTAGGTGAGGTTACACAGTGAAGCCACCTCTATTTGTCTTAGTGCCTAGCAGTGACATTACACTGGAGCTCTGTACAAAGGTTCCCCCTCTTTGTAGCATCTCTATCAGGTCCTCATCCACACAGCGAGAACAAACAAGACAGTGCCAGCAGACATCCTCTAGCTCAGTGGTTCTCAACTTTCTTAATGCTGCAACCCCTTGATACACTTCCTATGTTGTCATGACCCCCAACCATAAAATTTGTCCCGTTACTACTTCATAACTGTATTTTGCTACTGTTATGAATTGGAGTTTTGCTGTTGGTTTTTTGAAACAGGGTCTCTCTGTGTAGCCTTGGCTGTCCTGGACTCACTTTGTAGACCAGGCTGGCCTCGAACTCACAGTGATCCTTCTGCCTCTGCCTCCTGAGCAGCACTGGGATTAAAGGCGTGCGCCACAACGCCCGGCTGAACTGTAATGTAAATATACGATATGCAGATGGTTTTAGTGACCCTGTGAGAGGGGTCTGTCTCCCACTACTCTAGCTTAAAACATCAACTGTATAATCTCAGGAATTTGGTTCTTTTGTTTTCTTTGATTCCTGGCATTGAGGCCTAGGACCTTGCTCATGCTAAGTACTCACTGTACCGCTGTGCTGCACCATCCCCCACCCCCAGGTTATTTACCTTTTCTATGCCCTAGTTCCCTCACCTGTAAAACCAGGAATGATGTGTACACCTTCCCATGCAGGGACATATGTGAAACAGCTTTTGGGACAATGTCATAACGCACAGTAAGCACCCACTGGCTACCACTGTCGGTGTCCCCTCCTGTGGGCTCTACAGCACACTCTGACTACTTCCTCGGCACACACTTCTCCCACACAAGAACATCAAGGACCTCAGAGTAGGGACTTGGGTTTATTCCAGTGGCATCCCAGTGCCTACATTTTGCCTGTAACTGATGAATGAATCACGCACCCTCCAAGTCTTTGTCAATTGGCAAGCCAGGGTACAAACTGAAACTGATCTCACTTGCCTGGCTTTGAGCTCTCAGTCTATCCCCTCCACTTCGCCTCTCAAATGCCTGCTAAAAGCAGCAATGGCAATGCCTGGAACTTTTTGTAGTTTGATTTGAGTAAGACTTCATGGGACACTGACTTCCAATAAATCTCTAACAGTTGAGAAACCTTGCAATGACTTGCTTTACTTGGACTAGAAACCTGCCTGCCCTCTCAGACCACATCCCAGGGCTCTCATAGCTACAGCTAGCTAGGCACCTGACAGTTTGCAGTTGAGAACACCTTATTCAAAATGCTAATGCTTGAGGCCAGAACTGTTTCCAGGTTTCGGATTTTTCAGAGTTTGGGAGCATTTTCAGATTTTCCTAGATGAGCATTACTAACTTAAAATCCCAAATCCAAAATGTTGTGCAGAAAGCTTGGATTACGGTGCTCAGGTTCTACCAGATTCTTTCTTTTTCTTTCTTTGGTTTTTAAAGACAGGGTTTCTCTGTGTAACCTTGGCTGTCCTGGACTCACCCTGTAGATCAGGCTGGCCTCCAACTCATTTTTAATTTTTTTTTTCAAGACAGGGTTTCTCTGTGTAGCCCTGGCTCTACCAGGTTCTTAATCCACATCAGCTCACTGAATATCCATAGCACTCGATCCCCAAGGTGAAAAAAAGGCTGGCTAGAGTTAAGCCATTTGCCAACGGCCACATGTATGTAGTGAAGTGGACATGCCCCACAAAACACAGACCCACAGACCCTGACTATTCTCCATAAACTACTATTTTATTTTTGGGGGAGTGGAGTTTCAAGACAGGGTTTCTCTGTGTAGCCTTGCTGTCCTCGACACATTCTGTAGACCACGCTGGCCTCGAACTCAGAGATCCGCCTGCCTCTACCTCCCTAGTGCTGGGACTACAGGCGTGCGCCATCACGTCCAGCTTTATAAACTACTATTACACCAACCCACCCACCTCCCATCTCCATGCTATGGAAGATATATGCTTTTTTTTTCTTTTTAAGATTTACTTTTTTTTTTAACTTTATGTATATGGGTGTTTTGTGTGCATGAACACCAACTATATGCCTTGCCTCCTGTTAACTAGAGAGATCATGGCATCAGATTTCCCTGGAACTGGAGTTATAGATGGTTATGAGCCGCCATGCAGGTACCAGGAATTGAATTCAGATCCTCTGAAAGAACAGTCCATGCTCGTTACCACTAAACCATCACTCCAGCCCAAAATGTCCTCTTAAAAAATGAGTTTCACCGTTGTCCATGCTGTTCTCAAACAGTCTGTGTAAGTGCTCTGCTGCCTCAGCCTACCACGCAGCTGAGACAGCAGCCTGTGCCACAGTGCCCGGCCTTGCCTACCTTTAGAGGACTTTCTACACTACCCATGTCAACGTTCTTGGTCTTCCTCTTCGTCGGTTACTTCACTATGTATTTGCAGAGTGCCATGGTAAGAAAGAAGAAGGCAAGGCTAGGCTGTCTCACCAGCTGTGTAACTATCCTGTGTCTTCCTGTCTGTAAGCTTTAGTTAAAATGATTCTATGAGAAAAACTAAAGTTCAACTTACCTCACATTATGCTCACTCCCTTGACCCAATGTCATCTCTCAAGAGCTAACACTATACACTACTTCCATACTGCAGAAAAGCTCTCACACCCATGTCTGACACTGTAGTCATCAATTCCCTCCTCACAGTAAGAACTCCCTGTACAGTGACTAAGTCCATCTTATTGAACCGCCATACAGCGCTTGTCCTATATCCATGCACAAGAAATGCTTGCTAGATGAAACACCTGTAAATAGCAAGAGTCTATGGGGTTTTAGGTAATAAATAAATAAATAAATCACTCCAGGGCTGGAGAAATGGTTGAGCAGTTAAAGGCCATTACTGCTCCTGTGGAGGACCAAGTTTGGCTCCCAGCACCCACAGCGTGCAGCTCACAGTACCAGTGGCTCCAGCTCTAGAATATTAGAATATCTAACACACTCTTCCTCTCTTCTGACACCTGTGAGCAACTGCCCTCACATGTACACAAACCCCACATGGATACACATGTGTATTTTTAAAATAATTCTTGAAAGGCCGGGGGAATGTTAATAAATCATTGAAGCTGGGACTGTCCCTAGTTGGTTAAGTGAGGCCACCTTCAGTTGGACCATGGGAAGCACTATAAATAGAAACTAAAACCTGGGAAGCTTCTAGGAAGGGCAGGATAAAAAAATTTTTAAATTAAAAAAAATAGTAAATTAAATTAAAACTACTTGGGAAACTATCTAAAGTGATCTGAGAACCTATTTATCCAGAGGAGAGGTCCACAGTAGAGACTTTCACAAGCTTAACTGTAAAAAGCTCCCCAGGAGCCACAGGGGCACAGAGGCAGTGCAGGCACTACACACCTATGCCAGCTGAAGGCGGATATGAGCACACAGCTGAAAAGGAAAGGGGCACCTGGTATGCATCCTCCGCCCAGACTCCAGTAAGCTTGAAGGGGGTGACTGAAAAAGAGGGGGCAATTATCATCGAGCAAGATTTTTCACTGTAGCTCGTGTGGCTCCTAAACATAAGAATAATACACTTTATTTCTGCTCTGGTGGTTGTTCATGAAGAGACATCCACCCTTTCGATTGGTCAAGTGAATGGCGACTTTTTTTTTTTTAACGGATGTGTCTGTCCACGTTACTGTTTACGTTTGGGAAGGTTGTGAACTTGGCTGTTTGGGGGCTTATAACAAATATGGTGCTTCGCACAGAGTTGGAGGACAGTGACAGTTTCAAATATTTGCAGTCATTCAAAGGAGACTGTAACAGATTTCGAGGCCCACCGGCCGTCTTAATAGTTTCTGGTTCGAGTTACACACTTTTTAAACCTATAATCCTTTCTTCTTCCCACTCTCCCCACCCCCACAACCCCCCCCCCAGCTTTACCGTTCCTTGTGACTCTCATAAACAGAAAAACCGCAACCCAAGTTCCCAGCAGCACCCTAGGTAGTTAAACAATCTGAAGGGGCTGTTTCAGGGCTACCCAGGCAATGCTTTGAAAACTTGATTTCACAAGATGGAGCTGGGGCACCGGACCTTGAGGAGTTGGGGGCACGACATCTGGCCTGAGGGGTGGGCGTCCCCCTCCCCGCTCCCCGCCCCCCGCCCAGGTCCACAGGCTCTCCTCACCTAAGTCACTCACACCCTGCTGTCAAGCTTGACAAAGACCGGGAACCGATGCTCCCAGGCCACCGAGCACGGCCCGGGACGGGCTCCGCTAGGCAGCGCGGGCAGCGGGGTGCTGAGGGGGCCGCTAGGTCCCGCGGGCGAGGGGGCGGCGGCTGGGGCAACCTTTACCTGAAGCCGCTTCCACAACTACCGGCCGCCTCTCCCAAGACACGTCCCTGAGGGAGGGAGGCCCTGGCTCCCCTCCGCCTCCCCGGCCCCTGCACCGAACCCTTACGCCCACGAGGTCCTCGGGGACTGGCAATCCTACCGGCCGGCTCTGCTGCCGCGCCCCCGGCTTGCCCTCATGACCCCGCCGCTCTGCGCTACCGCCGCCGCCGCCGGCCGGCAACAACTTGCCCTGTTAGCCCGAGCCGCGCCACGACCCGGAACCGCAACCCGCGTACCGGAAGTCCCCGGTCGGGAAGGCGCCTCTGGCTGGGGACGCAGTGCGCAAGTCCCAGAGCCAGGAACAAGGAGCCGCGGCCTCCCGGGGGGCGGGGCAGGGGGCGGAACCTGGGGGCCTGCTTGCGCATGCGCGCTGCCCTCAGCCGCCTGGAGCAGGTTAACTGACTTGCCTACCCTCAACTGTAGGGTTCTCTGTAGCTATTTCTGATTACTTTTACAGGAAAAAGTCTTCAGCTTAACCTCCATGGCAGAAACAAGAGTTCACTGGAACTATTATTTGCCAGATGGGCATGGTATGAAACTGCTTTTTAAAATTCCTATATAAACACCCCGGTTAGCACAGCTCTCAGACCTCATAAGAGAAGTTTCTTACTGCAGTGGACGGTGGTTTATTCAGAAACTCACAACTGGCCAAAGTGCAGAGACAAAACGTCTATAGAGTGCTCAACCATAAGTGGGGGCACATCATACCTCCACTCTGGAAGGCTCAGGGACCACCATGAAAGCGGAAGCAGAAAGATCGGGAGAGCCAGAGGTCTGGAACAAACAATATCTTGGAGACATGACAGGGACTCTGCATTCATGACTTCACAGCACCTCTGGTTCCCTGTAAGACCTACACAAGATCCAGCCAGTCAACGTTCCAGAATGGAGAACTACCACCACCTGGGGGGGGCGGGGCGGGGGCGGGGCGGGCGTTGGCTCTCAAGCCCCTCTTTCTGGATGAGAAGCTATTGACAGTTGGTGGGTACTGTAGGGAAGGCCAGTCCGTTTACCTTAAGGTTGTGGCCCCTGGTAGGTCAGTCATCTCCAGTGGACGGCCCCACGCTCAGGAGTATATGGGCAACACAAATTGGAATCAAAAAAGCTTTTTTTTGAAGAGGGGGGTTAATCAGGAATTTGGGAGAAGGTACAAGTGGATCTGGGATTAGTTAAGAGTGTGAGAATGATCAAAATACATTGTATATATGTATGGAATGGTAAACATTAAATTTTTTGTTTGCTTTTGATTTTGTTTTTTGAGACAGGGTTTCTCTGTGTAGCCTTGGCTATCCTGGCCTCACTTTGTAGACCAGGCTGGCCTCGAACTCACAGCGATCCACCTGCCTCTGCCTCCTGAGTGCTGGGATTAAAGGTGTGCGCCACCACACCTGGCTAAATTAAAAAAAAAAAAAAAAAAGAGTCAACTACCAATTGTAACTTCCTGTGAGTCTTTGGGCACTACACCTCTCCATGTTTCTGTCACTAACAGTCGTCCCAACTTCTGCCTATTGCTGTGAGAATCAAATAAGTTGATGTACAGTAAACACCAGCACAGTGCCCAACACATCATAACAAATGTTAACTAGCACTCTCATCACCCACAAACAGCGGTGCTGACAACCATATTCAGGCCTGGCAGAAAGTCTGGGTGAGATGTAAGATGTTAACTTTCTGGAATAGATGTCAGTGGCAGAGGGCGGGGTCATAGCTTAGTAAGCCACTCAACATGCCATCATGAAGACCCAAGATCAATCTCCGGGACTCATTTAAAAATCTGTATGTGGTGGCACACACAAGCCCGGAGAGACCTCAGGGCCAGGCTGGCCAGTCAGTCTTAACCTAATGGATTGATTCCTAAGACTTACAGAGAAACCCTGTCTCAAAAAATTAAGTTGACAGTGATAGGCTAATTTCTGTGTGCTTGACCAGCCTGGTTTATATATCAGGTTCTAGGTGAGCCAGGACTTCAGAGTGAGATCCTGTCTCAAAAGATAAAACAAAAGGATGGATGGTGTTTGAGGAAGAACCATACCTGAGATTGTTCTCTGGCCTCCGTGTGTATACCTACACACACACACATACACACACACACACACACACACACACACAGCACAAAAGAAGTCATGGTGAGGATAGAAGAGGTATAAATGATGTGTTCTTTTCTCAAGAAATCATCTGGGAAGCCTCTCAAAAAATACATTTCAGCAAGCCAGGTGGGACACCAATGTCAGTAACCCCAGCACAGAGGAAGCTGAGGTAGAAGGATCAGGCTGAACCAGCCTGAGCTACATAGCAAGACCTTGTCTTTTAAAAAGAACAACAAAAAGTAATAATAATAAAGAACAAAAATGTACTTAGCAAAAGAGCGGTGTGAATCTTGATGGACCCACACTGTAGAGGAATTTTAATCCAGAAACATGGCTGCTGTGGCAAGGTATCACACTGGAAGCCCTAGATCTATGCGACCAGGATGGGATGCAGACATGCCCTTAGTACACAGCTTTAATCCCAAAGAAAGAAGGATGGGATGCAGACATGCCCTTAGAACACAGCTTTAATCCCAAAGAAAGAAGGTAAAGTCAGTTTATAGAAGGAAGCACTGATCAGAGAAAGATTTGATAGAATAGGATATGCCCAACTCTCACAAGAAAAGAAAGAAAGGCAACTTGAGAACAGTGCAGAGGGAGAGAGAGAGAAGGCAGTTTTATGTGGAGAGTTTTACAGAGACAGGTTGAAGAGAGAACAACCAGATTGAATCAGTCAGTGTGGAGAGGAGTTTTGAGCCAGAACAGCTGAGTTGAACCAGCCAGCCAGAGTTCAGAAAGAGCTAGAAAGTGTGAGCTTATTCAACAGTAAGTCTCAGAGACTGAAAACATTCTAGGCCTAGGTTAGGTTGTATGGAGGCTAGAAGCTTCCAGGACTAGGCCTAGGAATAATTAGATAAAAATACTCTGGGCTTAGGCATATACATAAAGAATACATATGCATTCAAGCACTCGCATATTCACATAAAAAGTCCTCCTCCCATAGACCAGCTCTGGGAACAGTGAAGAGGAGAAAAGAGAAAGCCTTGGTGGATCGGCAGTAGAGGGAATTGAGCAGGCGGTGAACAGCTGGCTAAGGGGAACCAACTGTTGGAGAACAATTGGCTATAGGAGTCAGCTCTTGAGGAGACATTGAGGAAAGGAAAAAAGGCGTGCTATACTCAGGCATATCCGGTATGAACTGAAGGTCTTAGCGCCCAGGAGAACTTTATTTTTCTGTCTCTGTCACATCCTTATTGTCTTTGCCTGTCTCTTGCTGTCACACTTACATTTCTGTGTCTGTTACTCCTTGGACCAACCCCAGTACATTATTTAAAGTGAAATTCAATTTTTTTCATTACAGATTACATCATGACTTTTCTCATCTTTTACAGTCAATAGAACATTTAAAAATCAACAAAGCAAAAGAATATGAAAATATAAACAGTCCTGTGTAACCTACAAAAAACATACAGCAAAAATCAGTCAATTTCCAAGCAATGGTCAGCATAAACTGATTATTATTTCTTAAACAATACTCAGGAAAGTTTAATCATAAATTTCCCTGGGCTAAATCCACTGTGTTTACATGATTGTCATAGCAACATAGCTTGAGCTAAATGTTCTCTAATAAAGAAAAACCTTGACTTATTCCCAGTCCCAAACCAACAGGTGTGCTATCTAAGCCTAGACTAACTGCCAAGGGGTCCTCTATTATAAAATATCTGTATAGCATAATGTCCCAAACCCACCTTCTATTGATCTCAAAGTAGATTCTAAGGAAACTTTTTTCACCTAACCAGGTATCTAACCAGGTACTGTTACGTCAAGGTGCTAACTTAACTCCAAGCAGTTTCTGCCTGATTGCACACAGTCAGAACTGAGACCTCTCTCATTGTCTCAAGCCTTCGGCCAGATGCCTTCCATCAATATTCTCTGTGGGAAAAAGTATTCCCTGTGTGAATTTCATTAGAGCTCATAAACAAACAGGGAAATAGCTGGGCGTGGTGGCGCATGCCTTTAATCCCAGCACTCGGGAGGCAGAGGCAGGCGGATCACTGTGAGTTTGAGGCCAGCCTGGTCTACAAAGTGAGTCCAGGATGGCCAAGGCTACACAAAGAAACCCTGTCTCAAAAAACCAACAACAACAACAAAGTGAGAAATAGAGAGAAAGACAGTTTTAGAAGAAAAAAACAGATTTCAAAGTAATTTTTAAAAAAATTACAACTGGACCATACATAATATTTAAGGGCAGTGGTGATCAGCCAGAGATCTTTGGAACGTTGTCAAACAAAGCTTCAAAGGCTATTCTGAATGTCTAGAGATCATGTTAGACAGACAGAGGTCTCTGGAACTTTGGCAAGGAAACCCTCTACGACTTGTCCTCACGTCTGTGACAGTTCCCCCTTTTCTGTAATAATTCAATGGTCTTCAGGTATGCTGTCAAAGGCATCTATGTCTTTTCGGAGCTGGTGGATGATGACTGGAAGACAAATGACCAAAAGTAAGAATAGCCCAAGTGGGCTGGAGAGATGGCTCAGCGGTTAAGAGCACCGTCTGCTCTTCCAGAGGTCCTGAATTTAATTCGCAGCAACCACATGGTGGCTCTCAACCATCTATACCCTCTAAAGCCGTCTTCGGGGGGGAGGGGGGAAATAGGTAGATAGAGCATGAGATAGAACACTCATACACATAAAATAAATATAATCTTTTTAAAAAAGAATAGCCCAAGTGAAAACACACTATTAATTAACATCGAATTGTATGAGGAGGTTGAAAAAAGGTTGTCCAGTGCAGAGGAAAGTGCAGTAGCTACTTCCTCAAGACAGGCACTGCTGCGGACACACACAGCTACGGTGCCTGGCAAATTGATGGGCTGCCGGCTACTGGGTGAAAGGTGTGGAGGGCCTGCAGGTCATCTGAGCACACCTTCAGGTGTACCTGGCCCAGGAATTCACCCTTCAGGACTCAGTGATTCCAAATTTGCACGGTGATGGGCCGAGCCAGCTTGCAATAGGAGATGCCTTTCACATTGTACTCTGGTGCCCAGGTGCCTTTCTGTAACAGTTGAGCAAACCTTTTTGCCCTCACACTTGGTGATCACACATGAGCCTGGCCCTGTTGGGGAGTCTTTGAGGCTGGCAGCCCAAGGGACATGAACCCGGGTCACCTGCTGGGGGATACCCCCACAGGGAGCTCCAACAGGCACAAGGCGGCTCATCTGGGCATAGCTCCTGGCAGGTGGAGGGTACATCTGTGAAGTCTCGGAGCAGGAACTCACCAGTGTGGCCTGGCTCAAAGCTGGTAGGAATGATGATGGAGCAACCCTCGGGCTGCTCCATCTACAAGAAAACACTACTCGGGAAGTCTTTTTAAGGGATTAACAAAAGTATAAATGTCTACTGCACTCAGTGCATAAATGACCTAGTTTTACTCACATGGACAGAGTTGACCTATGGATAACTAACAGAGAGGAACGGTCACAACTCGTTTTTGTTTATTTGTTTGTTTGTTTTTCAAGACAGGGTTTCTCTGTGTAGCCTTCGCTGTCCTGGACTCACTTTGTAGACCAGGCTGGCCTCGAACTCACAGAGATCTGCCTGCCTCTGCCTCCCCAGTGCTGGGATTAAAGGTGTGCGCCATGACGCCCTGGCCGGTCACCATTCTTATGACACTCTCGTCAGTCAGCAAGTGTTTACTGTTCAGAATTAAGTCTGCCCTAGGCAAGAAGATGAAAGAACTGGAGGCCTTGAGTCCCCAAGGAGCAGGAGTTGTATACGAAGGCTAGCCTGGTTTACAAAGGGAGTCCAGGACAGCCAAGGCTACCTACAACTTTCAAAGGCCAATAAGACTGATTTCCAGTGGTGCCACCATCCGAGGCTCCAGAATTCAAGGCAGGAGCCTGGGGGGCGGGGGGAGGTACATTTCAGGTTCAAACTGTAAAACTTATCCTTTTGATGCATGTCTGTCTATCTGACAGTCTATGAGGAAGAGGATGTTTCTTGTTTCTTGTTATTTACTAAAAGCATCTGCCGGAGGGGTAGCTCAGGGCCTGCCTGGCATGCACGCATCTGAAACACCATCGACACTTGGTAGTGTGCGTGCTGACTGCAAAGTTGCCCAAACCTTCCCTGGAGGTGAAGCGTTAGCAGATCTGATGCTTTCAGCAGTTCGTGAAAAGGGACACTTCGTCAAACCAGCATGGAAAGCTGCAAGTCAACACAGCAGTGAGGAAGCCACACTTCCAGACCCCTCTAGGAGACACTGGGACACCTTCCCGGCGCTCTGTATACTATCATTATATTTAAATCTACTAGGACGCAGTCCTCTTTTAAAAAAATATTTATTATGTATACAGCATTATGCCTGCATGTACACCTGCATGCCAGAAAAAGGCACCAGATCTTCTTGTGGATGGTTGTGAGCCACCATGTAGTTGCTGGGAACTGAACTCATGACCTCTGGAGGAGCAGTCAGTGTCCTTAACTGCTGAGCCATCTCTCCAGCCCCAAGAACACAACCCTCTTAACATGCTGATTTTCCTGCCTTCTCCTCATGAAATGGGTTCTGCCTTCCTCTAGGGAAAACATAGGCACTTGCAGAAAAAAAGTAAATTAGGTGTCAGTATTTCGTTCATACTATTCTAAAGAACCCCCCCCCCCAGAAGTATGGAAGTTCAGAGCAATCTGTATTTTTTTTTTCAAATATAAATAATGCTCCAATTTAAAGAATTTTGAAAAAAGACAAACATGTTGTTCCTAAGTCACTTTGGTTGTTAAAAGGGGAGTGTAAAATTTACCAACCAAAATCAACTTAAACATAAGACTTTGGAACTACTATTTAAATGCATGGGCTGGTGGGATGGCACATGGGGTAACAGCGACTGCTGCCAAGCACAATGACAGGAGTTCCAGTCCTGAAACCCACATAGTAAAAAGAAAACCAGTTCCTCCATGTTGTCCTCTGACACAGACTGTTCAACACACACACACACACACACACACACACACACAGCTCTCTCTCTCTCTCTCTCTCTCTCTCTCTCTCTCTCTCTCTCTCTCTCTCTCTCTCTCATGCACCCATCACTGAGCTCACAAGTGTGGCTGGGTGGTAGAGTTCCCCACTGAGGACACTAAAATGGAGCTACCTGGGACAGGCCAGACATTCTCTGGACATTGTTCTGTGGCATTTTCCTGGTGATTGTCATCACTCCTGAGTAACTCTTTTTAGGTATTTGGGGTGAAACTGGAACATCATCCGCCTGGTGTCACAGTACCTTGCCAGCCAGCCATATCTATATACAAATGCAGCCCCTTCCAAAATCTGGCCTCAAAGCACTTTTCTGATTTCAGAGGTTAGTTACGACTGAGCGCTGACTCCTAAATTAATAGATGCTAGCAGTACTTAGAATATTTAAAAAAAAAAAAAAAACCTCGATGTTTTGTCGAATGCAACTTCCAAGAATGCATAATTAACACTGTCTCCATTAATATACAGTATGTTCAACAGTGAGACACCGATATCATAAATAAAGGTAGACATGGATAAATTTATAATTAAAAATGCATTAGAAATTACAAGCATAATTTATTTACTAATGTGTACTGGAATAAATTTTATGTGTAATATTTTAAAACAGGGCATTAATAAATAATAGTGCACATAAAATGTTTTTGCAGCTAAAAATATTTCAATAAATATTAGTAAGTTAAATGTGCCGCAGGGTTGTAATTGCTGTGGAGTAAAGTTTCTAGGGTACAATTTCAGAGGCCAGCTGCTTGAAAGGCTTCAAAACATCTGAAATAGGGGCAAGAGAAATGGCTCCGCAGCAAAGGCACTTGCCACACAAGTCAGCCTTAAGACCTGATTGTTGACACCTGAAGCCACATAAAGGCAGAGAAGGGGACAGCTGACAATACAAAATTGGCGTCCGACTTCTGCACAAGTGCTGTGGCATGCCTCCTACCAGTGCTAATAACTTTCTAAAAATGTATAATCAAAGCATCAGGGATGAATAGCTGTATTTCTCTGAAGTTGCAAATATTTTCAGGAACACTGTAAGAAGCCAGGCACAGTGACACAGACCTTTAACCCCATCACTTGGGAGGCTGAGGCAGACAGATCTCTGAGTTCGAGGCCAGCCTGGTCTACAAAGTGAGGCTACACAGGGAAACACCGTCTTGAAACAAACAAACAAAGGAAAGGAACTCCGCAAGATTCCCAGATGACTGTGAAGTCGGCCAAGAGCCTCCTGAGACAGTTGGAGATTAGTGAATTCAAATATCGTATTTTACTATTTTGTTGCATGTATTGTGTATGTGCACACGCAGGGCGTCCATGATGAGGTCAGAGGACAGCCTGTGGGAGTTGGCTCTCTCCTTCCACCATGTGAATTCCAAGGGTGAAACTCACATCTTCGGGTTTGGCAACCAATGTCTCGACTTTGAATCATCTTGTCAATCCTTGAATTCAAATGTTATTCGCCTGTTTTTCTGATTTGTTAGATTCGGTTTTGTTGTTTGTTTGTTTTGTAGTAAGAGTCTCATGACATATCCCAGGCTGACCTAGAATTCACTATGTAGCCTAGATTGACTTCAACTTGCAATCCTCCTGCCTCAGCTTCTTCCCAAATGCTAAATTTGTGGCTGTGCACTACGATGCCTGATTCATCCACAACATTTGTAGGGATTTCTCCCATCTGAGAACCTCTATATGTCCTCTCCCACCTAGCTTTCGCTCAAAACTTGACCTTCCTTCTGTAGCACCTGCAAGGGCCTTTGTCCAATCCCTAGCTTGGCAGAAGAAAAGAGAATGTGCCTTACTTTGTGCTTGCTCTTTCTGTGTCTCCTCCCTGCCTCCCTTTCTCCCCCTTCCCCCCACCGTGTGTGTGTGTGTGTGTGTGTGTGTGTGTGTGTGTGTGTGTGTGTGTGTGAAGGCTAGAGGCCAACCTTGGGTGTTCATTGGTGTCCACCTTGTATTTTGAGACAGCATTTCTTTCCGAACATGGAACTCACTGATTCAACAATACTGTCTGACCAACAAGCCGCAGGGATTCTCCTGTCTCTGTCTGCACATTGCTGGGGTTACAGGTATGTGCGCCACTGCACCTGATTTTCACATAAGTACTTATGATTATGAACTCAGAGCCACACACTTGCACACACTTGACCAATGGAGTCATCCTCAGCCCATGATTCCATTATTTTTAAGATTATATCTAAAGCCAAGCAATGGTGCCCACGCCTTTAAGCCCAGCACTTGGGAGGCAGAGGCAAGCAGATCTCTGTGAGTTTGAGGGTAGACTGGTCTACAAAGTGAGTCCAGGACAGTCAAGGCTACACAGAGAAACAAATGCTGTCTTTAAAAAAAAAAAAAAAGGTTATATCTATTTTACTTTCTAAGCATTGACATCACATAATATCAGAAAGATTATAAACCCCACGGCACACAGCAGTATCTGCTGACTAAACTTGAAAAGAACGCCTGTATTTATGTGTAGAGTATTGTTTCCCTCCTAAGACCACAGCTAACAATAATGAACGGTATCCATTGCTGGGCGAGCTTTCCTCTAGGCCAGACCCAGGGATGGTGGCTTTCTGTACCTAGTCTAATTTAATCTCGTAAGCAATCCAATACACAGATCCTGTCATTACCTCATCTAACCAACAAGAAAACAGAAGCTCAGAAAGGTGAAAAGCATTTGCTGAAGATCCTACTGTTTGGGACTGGCTGGCCTGAAAGCCCTAAGCTCTCCCTCCTCCCTCCAATCAGCCACTGTTCTTAAAATAATTCACCCTTCCAGCATCTCAGGGTCCTTCCTGCTGGGTTTTAGGGTTTTTTTTTTGTTTTGTTTTGTTTTTCTTCACTGGTATCTAATCTAAGTCCCTCCTGCCCCCGTTTAAGATAATTCCCTCATGCCCTGTCCTCTGTAGACAAGAACTGATGTTTAAAACACATGAGCAATATCCCTTTAGATAGTTGAAGATGGCTATTAAATTCTCCTTAACCTTCTCTTTTCCAGGATACATTGTTAGTAACCCCAATTCCTTCTGCCTTTTCTCCCAGGACTCTTTTTCGAAAGCATTTCCCCCTGAGCCACACGCCTTGAAATCAGTTTCAGGTTTTCCATATCGCAACTCATTATCATCACCTTCAAAGAGCGTGCGTGCGTGCGTGCGTGCGTGCGTGCGTGTGTGTGCGCGCGTGCATGCCTGCAGACCATGCTCAGATTTATACGTGCCAGGAGAGCAGCTGTGGCCCCGGCGCCAAGAAAATAGCTGAGTCTCCGAATACTGCACGGTGAACTCTTTCCTGTAATTCCATCATCTTCCTATTTTACCCGAGTGACTTACCTGGGTTATTTACCAGAAATAAGCCGCAGGGGCTCAAATGTCCATTCTTACAGCAGCTCATGACTGGCACTGATGGGGGCACATAGTATGTGCTCAACAAAATGTTTTGATGAAGCAGGATAGTGATGCTCATGAGAATGTTCCAGGTGAACACTCTCCTCCATTTGTGTTTGGTGACACACTTATTATAATAAATCAGCTGGGCGTGGTGGCACATGGCTTTAATCCCAGCACTCCAGGGAGGGGGTGCAGAGGCAGGTTGATCTCTCTGAGTTTGAGGCAAGCCTAGTCTACAAAGCTGAGTTCTAGGATAGCCAGGACCTTTACACAGAGAAACCCTATCTTGAAAAACAAACAAAACAAAAAGAGAGAACTGATTGTCTAGAGTGATTATAATGCATGCTAATTCACTACTCCCTAGGAGAACATGAAAAGCAGTAAGTGGCTACTGAAGGAAGGGGGGAGAGGCTGGAAATAATTCAGTTGGTAGAATGCTTGTCTAGCATGCATAAAGTCCTAGGTTCAAATCCCAGCCCTGGGTACACTAGGCATAGTGGCACCTACCCATGATCCTGCATCTGGAAGGTAGAAACAGGAGGATTAAAAGTACAAAGTTGTCCTTGACTACTTAGTGACTACAAGACCAGCCTAAGATACATGAGACCCTATTAAAGAGGGAGGGAGGGAGGGAGGAGGGTAGGAGGGATGGAAAGAGAATCACATCACCTACTTGACTTTGTGAAAAACCAGTGCCTTAGAACAATGATAAAGATCACTACCTCAGAAGTCAACCAAAACAAAACAGTCAAAAGTAAGTACTCTGGGCCCAGACAGATGGCTCAGCAGGTAAAGCGCTTACTACCAAGACTCATGACCTGAGTTCTATTCCTGGGACCCATGCGGTAGAGAAAAACAGTATCCAGAAAGGTGTCTGTTCCCGTGCATGTGTGCATACAAATAAATAAATAATAATGATTCCTTATGCTAAGTAAGGCAATAGCTGGATGGTTGATTACACTGCAGAGCAGTGGTTTGCTCAGGCCTTTCTGCTAGTCTTGAGAAAATCTGGTGTGTGTAATGTTGGGTCTGTGGCGAGCTGCACTCCTGTCGGTGGCGGTGCGATGAAGGCAAGGTGGCAGCCATCGTTCCACATGACCCTTGTGTGTGGCTTTTCTCATACCTGAGCGGCCGTTCTCAGTGCCTGGCCCTGCCTGACTCTACAGGTCTCAATGCAGAGCTCCTGGCCTAGGGTGAGAATTCCTCTGTTTTTATCTCAGAGAGAGAAGGGCTCAGAGCTGCTTCAACTGGCACAGGATGGTCTCCACGGAACCATTAAACTGGATGGAGGGTCTGGTGGGGGGTGGGGGATGGGGGGGGGGGGGGGCGGGCTCTGCATTCTTTTTCCTTTTGGTTTATTTTGGGGTTGCTTGTTTGTTTGGTTTTTTTTGAGGCAGGATTTCTCTGTGTAGCCTTGGCTATCCTGGACTCCCTTTGTAGACCAGGCTGGCTTTGAACTTACAGAGATCCATCTACCTCTGCCTCCTGAGTGCTGGATTAAAGGCGTGCGCCACCACACCCAGCCTGAGATAGGGTTTCTCTGTGTAGCTTTGGCTGTCCTGGACTCCCTTGGTAGACCTGGCTGGCCTCGAACTCACAGCGACCCACCTGCCTCTGCCTCCCGAGTGCTGGGATCAAAGGTGTACAGGTAGGTGTGCGCCGCCACCGCCCAGCTGCATTCTTCTTCTTTATATTTCCTAAATCTTTGTCAGAAATCTTAGTCCAAAATGTTGTTTCAAATGGAAAAAACTACCTTAAACTTCAGCTCACCTGTGTGACATGGGTGGGTAAGGTCACAGCTTCCTTGTGCCTCCATTTCCCCACATGTGGAGTAGAAATAACAACTTCCTGGCAGGGTCATGACATGACATGTAGACTACCTCCTTAGCACACCAAAGCCCAGGGGTCCATCGATCCCCAGTACCACAGGACAGAAAATACACAAATGAAAACCACATACACACATGCAGACACACAGACACACACACTTGTGTACGTACATTCCCAAATCACCACAGTGATTATCCACAGGGAGAGACTGGGTGTGCAATGGTATCCTCAAGGAGGACTTGAACATTTGGTGTTTTTTGTTTTGTTTTGTTTATTACATATATAGTGCTCTGTCTGCATGTACACCTGCAGGGCATCAGATCTCATTATAGATGGTTGTGAGCCACCATGTGGTGGCTGGGAATTGAACTCAGGACCTCTGGAAGGGCAGACAGTGCTCCTAATAGCTGAGCCATCTCTCCAGCATTTGGTGTTTTGAGGAAGCAATGTTGTTTGTACTATGACAAGACAGGTAAGAAGATAAAAGTCTCAACATGAAAACCTGACATCTCGTCAGGCAGAGAAGCTCCAAGCTTAAGCAGTGTTCCTCCCACGGTGTGCATCATTGACTTGTACCTGGCTCCCTTCCCAGCAGTACTCCAGTCTCTCCCTAGCTAGGACCTCAGATGGTCCAATGCTCTGTCTAAACCTTCTCTCTAAAGATCCTAGGATGGTTTGAAGGCATCGCTAGGACAGGATAAAAAGTTTACAAATGATTAGCCACTTGGATTTTTGAATACTGATCTTCCCCTATCTTCCCAGTTCAAGGAAGTATCAGGGTCTCTCATTCTGGGAATGTGGTTTGTGAGTACAGCACTTGCCCTGAAAGTTGAGGTCCTGCATGTACATGTGAGACCCTGCATGCACATGTGAGGCTCTGCATGCACATGTGAGGCTCTGCATGCATGTGTGTTGAGGAACGGTCTAATGTATTTTGATGCTAATTACTGTTTGCTGTCTCTGTGACCCACCTTTTGATTAATAAATACCCATCCCACCTGGGCAGTGCAAAGAAGATAGGTGTGGGTAAGGTGCCTGGGCTTAAAGAGACAGGAATCCTGGGAAGAAGGAAGCCAGAGAGACCTGAGAAGAGCGTCCCGAGAAGGGAAGAAGAAGGCCGGCATGGGTTAGATGAAAGAGAAGCACATGGCTGGCATGGATGGAGATCTGGCCTAGATGAAGAACAGTAGCAAGTATATGGGATTACGGATGGGAGGTAGCCTGATAGGCATTATTAGAAGCAGATGGCATGGGATTGGGACAGGTATCACATACCTGCCCCACTATGGGAGGTAGGTTAGAGGATTGATATCTGTCCTGCCCCAGGTTAACCAAAGCTATTTTAAACTATAACAAGTGTCAGTGTCTTGATTGATTGCTAGCAGGTTTTACTAAAGTAATAGTAATTCTAGGCCAGATAAGAAACAATTACTGATAAAACTGATAATAAATATTATTAGACCCTACAGATAAATTAAAAACACCACACATGTGAGGCCCTGCATGCACATGTGTTTGTTTGTTTGTTTGTTTGTTTTTTGAGACAGGGTTTCTCTGTGTACCCTTGGCTGTCCTGGACTTGCTTCATAGACCAGGCTGGCCTCAAATTCACTGCAATCTGTCTACCTCTGCCTCTCTGAGTGTTGGGACTAAAGGCCTGTGCTACCACGCCTGACTAAAATTGTGATTTTTTTTTAAACGTTGACTATATTGTATTTTGCCTGAATGTGTGTCTGTGCACCACATGCATTCCTGGTACCCAAGGAGGCCAGAGGAGAATGTTGGATTTCCTGAAACTGGGGTTACAGTTGAGCTGCCATGTGGGTGCTGAGAGCCACAGCCAGGTCCTCTGGGACAACAGTGCCTCTCCAGCCCCTTCATATATTTTATCTCTCTTTGGTATTTCTTATTGGATATAGAATGGGTTGTTACTGGATTTCTAAATTGGAAATTTATTTTTCACAGTTAACCATGCACAGAGATTAAAGTTAAACTAATACTAATGGGATTAGCATAGGGAGAGACTCTTAGATTTTATTTACTGTTCCTCTCTCCCTGAGTCTGTTCTTTGGGAGACGCCATTTGGCTACTATGCTGGTTTATATTTGTTTAAGGTCCAATTCAGTGTTTTTCTACTTAAATAAAAAAATAAAATAAAATAAAAGAATTAAAAAAAAATAAAAGAAAAAAAATTCAAGCCGGGTGTGGTGGTGCACGGCTTTAATCCCAGCACTCAGGAAGCAGAGGCAGGCAGATCTTAGTGAGTTTGAGTCCAACCTGGTCTATAAAGCGAGTCCAGGTCAACTAGGGCTATTACACAGAGAAACCCTGTCTCGAAAAACCAAAAAATAAATTAAAAATTAAAGAACTCTACAAAAATAATAGTGATAATCCTTTCTACACACATCTATTAAGATGAATAATTGAGGTAAGAGAGATATGAAAATTCATTTCCTCTGTAAAAATTAAACTCAAGCATTCACCTCTTTTTTTTTTTTTTTTTTTTAATAAATAAAGCTTTTTCTTTCTATCTATCCTATCTATCTATCAATTTTGGCTTTTCGAGACAAGGTTTCTTTGTGTACCACTGGCTGTCCTGGACTCTCTTTGTAGACCAGGCTGGCCTCAAACTCACAGTGATCCACCTGCCTCTGTGCTGGGATAAAGGTGTGGGCCACCATGCCGGGAAAACATTGCTCTTTTAATGAAACTATAGTGTGATGGTTTGGATAAGAATGGCCTCCATAGGCTCATAAGTTTGAATGCTTAGTCCCCTGGAAGTGGCACTATTTGAAAGGACTAGGGATTACCACGCCTGGATCCTTTGCTTTTATACAGGCTTTAAAAATAGGCCAACTACTGTAGTTTTGGTCCTCTGGGGAGATGAGCCCTCCCTGAGGGTCGGTCACAGCCATTTTGCTTGGAGATCCTCATGGTGGCCGGCCCAGGCCAGGTCCACCGTCTGTCCATCTCAGTTACCATGCAGGCAGAGTCAACCCAGAGGGGCTTATGCTCCCAGAGTGTGCGTGAGAACTCCCACTTTCTTAGACCACCAGGGTCGAGCGATGAGATCACAAGTGAACGGGTCTGTTACTGTGTAAGAAAGGCAAGAGGATATATCTGCTTGGCTTACTGTTCCCCCAACGGGAGACTCAAGAAACCCCAAAGTGTCTCCTTGGGTGGTGGGAGGCATGGGGATCTTTGGTCCCTGGATAATGCATAGGGTTTCTAGTCATGAGGGCTGTATATACATTGCGAGCAAATACATGCATTTGCAAAGTTGAGAGCTACAGCCACCTGGCGAATTTTCCTAATCTAGTTGCTTTTGATGGTGGAATAGTACCATTTTCCACAATTGGGCTGTTTGTTGTTCTAAGTAAAATGTTGGAACCTTTAGGTGATTTTGTTGTTTTTTTTTTTTTTCCCCTCTGATTTTATGGCCTGAGTATTCATTTTTAATTTTTTTTAGTTTTCATTATGTAAGTGTACAAAACATGGGATAGGATGTGAATCTTTTTGAAATTAATTGCCTTGTAAATCAAACATATTTCCGTAGAATGCACTTTCTCATCATTAGCATGCGAGAGTTTCCAGTAAAATATCCTCTGTATTATTTTTATTATTAACATATTTACACTGTCGATTCAGCCCTGCACCCTTTGTGAATCTGTTTTTAGAATAAATCTGACCTGATACCAGAGTGATCGGTGCAATAAAAATGCATGATGTGACATTAATCAAATATGGTCGGGTTCAATTTATAAGGGACACATTAAGAAAAATTATTTCTTGTTCGGGTACGCCACTCCAGTGAATCAAATGGAGCTGCGAATATTTCAGCGAGATACATGTAAAATCCATTCATTCAACCAACATTTATCACGCATTTACTGTGTGCATCACAGGGGATAAAATCAAGCTGAGCCAACAAGAAATGCACTCAGGAGACAACTGTGGGCCCTAAGCAACTGCACAGCTGTGGAATCCAGGCTAAAGATCCCAGGATTCCACACACCAAAGCCCCTGGGGTATGGGGTTCTAGATTTATTTCTGCGCCCCCCCCCCAAGGAATTAGTCACTCATTTTTGCATGGGGAAAATTCATTTTTCATGGGAGTAGAGGAGGCATAATTTATATTGAAGATAGGTCTTATATTCTGTATATGTGAGGGAAATAAATTTCTGATACGAGAAAATAAAGAAAACAAAACACTATCTTAAACACAGGTTCAAAGCCTGGCTCTGTTATACACTGCTGGCTGACCTTGAACAGATTTTCATTTTGTTCAGTTTTGATTTTCTCATCTACAACAGAGATGCGATAACGCCTCCCTCGTTGAGTTACGGCAGGAACAAAGTGGGACTGCACTCTCAGGGAGCATTCACTATGGGTTTTGTACACCAGGGCTTGGGAGAGCGAGAGATGTTGGGTTGGGAGCCACTGTTGTCAAAGGTGGAAACCAAGTCCTCTGCTCGACCTCTCCAGCTAAGTATATGCCTCTTCCTCCTTGAGCCAAAGGGGAGAGACAGGCTGCCTTAGCAGCAGATGTGAGGGCTGGAGGCTTCACAGTGGTAAAAGCAGGCTGGGCAAAGCGGTTCCTGACTGTAATCTTAGCACTTAGGAGGTGGAGGTTGGTGCACTGTGATTTTTGAGACAAGCCTGGGGCAACTTGGTGAGACCCTTCTACAAACAAAACAAAAGCCCAGTAGCTGAAGGTGGCTTTACAAAGATAAGTTTTGGACATGTTAGCATGAAGAATCTACAGAACCACTTGCGATCACCAAGTCTTGGGGACAGAACTCAGAACCAGACAGAGCCAAGACTCCCTTAGGCATACTTGGCACTAAGCTCTGCTGCCTTGTCTGAGGTAGGCAATCACTAATGCTTGAGGCGGACTTTGGTGGGTTGTAGTTCCAGCTCCCTAAGAGGGTGAAGGAGAAGGATGGTAAGTTCAAAGCTAACCTGGGTAACTTGTGAGACACTGCTTGGGGACAGGGCAATAGCTTAGTGATAGAGTGCCTACCAAGCATGTGCGAAGCTCTACATCGACTCCCAGGACCACAAACAAACCAGCAAGCCAAGTACTACTCATTGAACAAAGTAAATTCCAGTGCCCCATAAGGTATGAAGAGTCATTTTGCTCTCCGTGGCTGTACCTCAACTCTATCCTCTCAGCTGTCTGATAGGATACAAAGAGCCACACGGTGTATCAGTAAAGTATTTTCTGTGCCAGCCCAAGGTCCCAAGTTCAATTCCCTTAAAGAACTGGGTTTGAGCCGGGTGTGGTGGTGCATGCCTTTAATCCCGGCACTCAGGGAGGCAGAGGCAGGTGGATCGATGTGAGTTCGAGGCCAGTCTGGTCTACAAAGGGAGTCCAGGACAGCCAAGGCAACACAGAGAGGCCCTGTCTGGAAAAACAACAAAACAAAACAAACAAACAAACAAACAAAAGAACTGGGTATGAAGCCAGGCTATGGCTGGCTTCTGGATGTGGTACATGCTTGTAATCCCAGCACTCAGGGAGGCAATGGCAGGTGGATCTCTGTGAGTTCATGGCCAGCCTGGTGTGCAGAGCGAGTTCAGGACAGCCAAGGCTACCCAGGGAAACCCTGCCTCAAAAAACCAGCCAACCAACCAAGCGACAAAACAAACAAACAAATGAACTGGGTATGGTGCTAACCTTGTAACCCTGTTGAGACAGATGTCTGTGGTCCCAGGGCCTTCGAGCCTAGTCTAACTGGTGAGGTACAGGCCAGTGAGAAACCTCATCTCAAAACAAAACAAAACACCAAGGTGGGCACTACCTGAGGTCTCTATACTCAACAGCACACGTGTGCATAGAAACCAACACACATATGTAAACCTAAAAATACACACACACACACACACACACACACACACACACACACTTTTATTTTATTTTGAGAGGAGAGAAAGAGAATGACATAGGTATCCCAGGCTTGCCCTGAAGTCATTGTGTATCCAAGGATGACCTTGAACTTCTGATTTCCTGCTTTTACCTCTCAAGTGCTGTAATTATAGGCATGTGCCACCACACCCACTTTATGCAGTGCTGGGGATCAAGCCAGGGCTTTGTTGCTGGACAAGCAGCCTACCAACTGAGCCACAGCCCAAGGCGTCCAAGGGCTTTGCTGACGATCAGGTGCATTAATATTTGTAAGGCATGGAGAACTGCCCTTGGTTCATGGTCAGTTCTACAGCCGTGCTTATCACATGAAGCTTCCGCATTGATCTTGGGTTCTGTGAGCATTAAATGAGAAAGCCATTAAAGACAGCAAGTGTTTGTGGAAGAAAGGGAAGACAATAGAAACTGACAGCCCCTGCTTTGAAACCTTGTCTCAAGCAGACTCAGCAGGACCTAGCCCCAGACTCAACAGGACAGGATGAGACCAAACTTTGTCTTCTGTTTGCACACAGCCTGCTATCTCGACTTCACTTGCTGTGCCCCCTACTCCCAGCCCTCTTGGTACCAGATGATGCCTGCTTTAGTTTGTTGCCATTTGTTATGATAAAAACACCCTAACAGAAAGTTAACTTGGGGCTGGAGAGATGGCACAGTGGTTAAGAGCACTTGCTGTTCTTCTGAATGTCCCGAGTTCAATTCCCAGCACCGACATGGTAGCTCACAACTGTCTGATGCTGTCTTCTAGTGTGCAGATGTACGTGCAAAGTACCAATATGCATAAAATACATAAATAAATGAGTCTTTAAAAAAATGTAACTTAGGGGAGAAAGGGCTTGTTTCCTCTCATGATTCTAGGATACAGCCCATCATCATGGGGTAAATCAAGGTGGCAGGGACTGCAAGCAGGCACATCACATCCACAGTCAAGAGTAGAGAGGGAAGCTGGGCATGGTGGCACACGCCTTTAATCCCAGCATTTGGGAGGCAGAGGCAGGCAGATTGTTGTGAATTCAAGGCCAGCCTGGTCTACAAAGTGAGTCCAGGACAGCCGAGATAACACAGAGAAACCCTGTCTCAAAAAACAAAACAAACAAACAAAAGAGTAGAGAGAATGAATGCACAAATGCCTGTTGTCTCGTTGGTTGGCTGGTTGGTTGGCTGGTTGGTTGGCTGGTTGGTTGGCTGGTTGGTTGGATTTTGGTTTTTCGAGACAGCCTTAGCTGTCCTGTACTCACTTTGTAGATCAGGCTGGCCTCGAACTCACGTCGATCCGCCTGCCTCTGCCTCCCAGAGTGCTGGAATTACAGGCATGAGCCACCACGCCTGGAACCTTCTCTACTCTTACAGAGCTCAGGATCCAAACTCCGGGAATGGAGATGCCTATCATGGGTCTGTCTTCCCACCCTAGTTGATGTAATCAACACAATCCCCCAGAGACATGTTGACAGGCCAACCTGGTTAAGACAATCGGTCACTGAGAGCCTCTCCCCTGGAGATTCTAGGTCCTATTGAATTCCTAAGGAAAACTGACCATCACAATAACCTTAGCCCAAAGCTCAGAACAGTGTCCCATTCTCTGCCACCTCTAAACTACTCCAGAGTCCTTCATGGCTATATCTTGTCTTTGTACTCATGACCAACAACTGACACCCCGTTTTCACAGAGATGGACCGTCTCCCCACTCCTCTCCTACCTTTGCTCTTCCTCTTTTCGTGATCACTAAATGCCAGAAACCCTGAGCCCAGCAGAGACTCTTGGCTACATAAGGACAGTTGCACTGGTTCTCATCCTGCCCACAGGACAGTAGCACTGGGATAAATGGCTTCTTGTCCCTTTGTAAGGCCTCTTGTATAACTAGCCAGCACAGTGAGCCCCGCTCTGCAGACTACTGACTCCCCCCCCGCCCCCCCCGTTCGTCTTGATGCTCACGTATTTCTCTAAATGACGTAACTCAGCCTCTCCTCCAAGCCAACCCATAAGACCAGTGGCATTAACCTAGTTCTCACAGTGTCCCTGTCCTCATGGAGCCCAAAGCCCAGTCAGGAGAGTCATAGTGAATAGCCCAGGGTTGTTCATCTCATCACAGAGGTAGAGATGTGTATGCCTGGGGTCATTGGGACTAGAAAAAGAAGGCTTCACAGTCTGGAACTGTCCAGCTGCAGGTAGCTCTACCTTCCTCCAAGTCCTGTCACTTAAAAATGTATGCATGTATGTACTTATATGCATGTGTGCATGTATGTATGTATGTATGTATGCATGTATGTACTTATATGCAGGCTCTCATTGTGTAGACTGGAACTCTACATGTAAATCAGAACGGCCTCAAGCTTACATATCCATCTGCCTCTGCTTCCTGAGTGCTGCGATTTAAAGGTGTGAGCTACCTGCCCTGCCTTCAGTTTTTCATCAGTAGCTTTCTTCACTTCTCCCCCAACACTGACTAAGATTTGTTTCTGACATCCAGGGGTTGCACATCCACAACTTAAATTGTCAGCAAACGACACATGTCTTTCTTTCTTTTGAGATTATAATTTTTTGTTGTTTTTTGAGACAGAGTTTCTTTGTGTATCATTGGCTGTCCTGGACTTGTTTTGTAGCCTTGAACTCACAGAGATTCACCTGCCTTTGCCTCCCGAGGGCAGGGATTACAGGCATGTGCCACGGCAGCTGGCATTTTTTATTGTTGTTGTTTTGATTTTTTGAGATTATAATTTGATTACAACACTTTTCCATTATCTTTCTTCCCTCTAAACCCACTCATGTATCCCTCCTGCTCCCTTTAAATTCAAGGCCTCTTTAAAACAATTGTTAATGCATATGTATATGTATACACATTCATGTAAATTCTTAATATAAACATGAGTCTCTATGTTACTGTATGTGAAGAGAAACTGTTTTATACTTGGATCAAGTGGCCCATCCCTGATCCAGGGATTTAATAATGTGATTTTTTGTTTGTTTGTTTTGTTTTGTTTTTCGAGACAGGGTTTCTCTGTATAGACTTCGCTGTCCTAGACTCACTATGTAGACCAAGGTGGCCTCAAAGTCACAAAGATCTACCTGCCTCTTCCTACCGAGTGCTGGGATTAAAGGCGTGCACAGCCACATCCAGCATGATTTTTTTAAAAAATAGCCGTGAATAATCACAGATATTCCCAAATATCATAACATTCGTGTTTACACACATGGACAACCTCATTGTCCACCTTCGTGTGGAACATCATTGACTGACTCATTTCACCCTTTCTCCCCCTTATTGTTCTACTATAGAGTAACAGGAATGGACAGGTGGGAGCTCTGGCTCAGGGGTGGGGCACATGCTTAGTATGTGTGAAGATCTGGATTTGATCTCTAATACCACGCACACCATACATACACCATACACACATACCACACACACACATACACTATACATACACACACACACACACTCACACACACACACACACGCACACACACACACGCACGCACGCACGCACATACCACACACACACCATGCATACACCACACACACACACATGCACCACACACACATATATACCACACTCACGTACATATCACACACACACACCACACACATACCACACACACACACACATACCACACACACACACCATGCATATACCATACACATATACATACCACATACACGTATGTCACACACACATACCACACACACAACACACACACACACACACACTCACACACACACACATACATACCACACACACACCATGCATACACCACACACACACACATATATACCACACTCACGTACATATCACACACACACACACACACACACATACCACACGCACACACACACATGAAACAGGGTAGGAAAAACATTTTAAGGAGCTTGTTTGTACAAGTATAAAACCTTAAATGCACACTTAAACAGGCATTTCCCTTTATTAACACATAATTGATTATAATGGTAAAGTGAAAGGCCTTTGTAGTCCATGTGAGTTGTCTCTGTGTTTAAATCTGCACTAGAGGTTCAAAATGGAAGAGACCATCAAAGGTACCATGCAGTGGCTTCCCACAGAAGGAAGTTTACAACCTGCACATAAGTCCTTAGGAGATAATACCACCAAGAACTCTTTGATGGCCCCCTTATGGCTGGGAAAAATAATTTTAGAAAATTTATTTTCCGATCAGCATATTGTAGCGTAATTCTTAAAGAAACTTTTACTTTAAATCAGTTTTATTGTGAGCCTAGAAAAGAAACGGGACCAGAAGATGAACCTGGTGCTGACAAGAAACTGGTGAGATAAAAAGAAATATGCCATGGGGCTACTTGTTTTGAAGAAATGAAACTTGGGATTTATGCACCACCTTAAAAAATAATCTCTCTAGGCACACCATTCAGCATGTATTTAAACCTTGTCTGAAGCTTTGGGGTGTTTCAAATGAAAGAAGATCCCTTTGCTTTATGATAGTGATTTAAAAAAATATTCTGTTTATTCATTTATTTAACAAGTATTGTGTAGGAATCAATTATATCCTAGGTAGAGTTCAGAATAGAAAGCTGAGTGCTATTAGGCCTGGCCTTCAATAGCCATGTATATGAGACAGGTCCCTGGAAGCTACATTAAAAGCAGATCAACTTGTGTGCTGTGGGTGGAAACACAAAATGGCAGAAAGAGTACGAAAAGCAGCAGAGAAGGGTCTCCAAAACTTAAAGATGGCTTTACCATAGGATTCAGCAACTCACTCCTGGACACAGAGCCTGGAAGTGAGCTGGGACATTCAGACACTCATGTTCATAGTGTTATTCACAGTAGCCCTAGCAACACTAGTGTCCGTGGATGGATAATAGATGTATAAACATGGAATACGCATACGATGGACAATGCATACAATCATTTCATCTCAAGAGGAAATCCTGATAGATGCTCCAGCACGGGTCAACTGTAAAGTGGGTGCATACAGATGCTGTTTGGTTACAATTGTATGAGGTCCCTAGAGCATCACATTCAGGGTTGGGGTGCCGCTCAGCCGCAGAGCTGTTGCCTAGCATACCTGAAGTCCCGACTTTCAGCCTCGGTCCTCCAAACTTCCAGACAGCTGACTGTAAGGCTTGGCTAAGAAATACACTGTAAAAGGAAGTGTCCATGGAGTGGTTGTGGTTATGTGAAGGAGGCGAGTAGGTCATGATTTGATTTCGGATTGATAATTTACTGGGGGGAGTGTCTTGGTCTATACAGGGAATTCCAGACCAACCAAGTGCTACACAACGAGACTGTATTTCATATAATAAAATCAACACTGTTTTTATGGAAGTGCTTAAAACTCTGAGAACTGGAGTTTGAGCCACATGGCTGGCTCGAGGGTGAACAATGAGTTGAAGGTGAAAAGGTAGGGAAAGAAAGAAAGAGAAAAATAAAAAAGAAAAGAAAGAGATGAGAGCTGGACATGATGGTGCCCACCTTCAGTCCCAGCACTTGGGAGGCAGAGACAGGCAGAGCTCTGAATAGGAGGGGAGCCTGGTCTACAGAGCAATGGGGTGTAGGACAAGGACAGACAAGGTTAAAAAGGAAGAGATAAAGAAAAGGGAAAAGGAAATGAAGGCAGAAAGGAGAAAGGGCTCAGCAAGTGGGAGCCTGCAAGTCTACAGCCCCAGGTACCAGAGAGGCTGAGGAGGGGCATTCATTGCTTGAGTTCAATTGTCGAAGACTAGACATTTAGAGGTAAGAAAGCTGAGAAGTCAAAGATGGAGGCAGAGTAGCCAACCAGCGGTAGAGTTAGGATCTAAGTTGGCTCCAGTCTGTTTGCAGCCCTTTATACTTATTTTTAATTCTGGGGATTGAACATAGGGCCTCATGCATGTTAGGCAGGTGCCCCACCACCAAAACACAGGTCAGACCTCTTTTTACTGTGTGGTTGTCACTAAGTAGTAGCCTTGAATTCACTTGTAGCCTAGTCAGGCATCTTGTCTTTGGGATCTTCTTTGTCTCAGCCCTGTGAATGGCTTGAATTACAGGCTTGTAGCAGTAGGCTTGACTAGATCCACAGACCATATTAGTGGTCACAACTTTATTCTTGGTTAGACTGTGGTTTCTTTGCTAATTAGTATTTGCCTATATATATGCTCAAAATATGTATACAACACCGGATTAAAGAAGGTTTAATTTCACTCTTCCTCTAGTAAGAGGTGTCTGGAGAAGGCAATCGAGTGCCTCACATGACTCAGCTGCAGGAGAGGAGAGACACAGAACTTGTTCAAAGCAAGAAAGCAAGATGTGGTGGCACAGGCCTAAAATCCCAGCACTCGGGAGGCAGAGGCATGTGGATGATTGTGAGTTCGAGGCCAGCCTGGTCTACAAAGCGAGTCCAGGACTGCCAAGGCTACACAAGGAAACCCTGTCTCGAAAAAGAAAAAAAAAAAAAGAAAAAAAAAAAAAAGAAAAAAAAAAAAAAAAAAAAAAAAAAAAAAAGAAAGAAAAAGAAAAGAAAGAAAGGAAAGAAGGATGGACGTTGATGCCCAGGGGAAAGGGCTTTCAAGAAGGCCTGGCTCTTCCTCCCCAGCCATCCATGCACCTTATCTTCTGTACATCTCTAGAGTACTGGTGATAAAATTCTGAAGTTAACTGCCTAAATTAGCCTTAATCCAATAAAGGGCATGGAAGCCAGCCAAAGTTCAGGGTTCCCCAGGCCTTCTCCATTTCTGATCAGGTTAACTATGAATCTGAGCATTCCTATGTCTCTTCTCAGCTGAGTTCAGTAATTCGATGGAATAACACAGAACTTAAGAAGACAACATACTTATGGTTCCGGTATTGTTGTAAGGAATGTTATTCAGGCTCAGTCAAAATGGCGGGTCAAGGTCTAAGAGGGTTTTGAACACAGAGCATCTGGAGTGAGAGCTCCTCATCTTCCTGACAGACTGATGCATTTGCCAAGCAGGAAGCTGCACTGTTGTCTAGAATTTTCCTTGGGACTTTGTGGCTGATTTGATGAAAAATGTCCCCCGTGTACCCAGGTATTTGAATGCTTGGCCCTTTGCTGATGGCTCTGTTTGGGGAGACTGTGGATCATTTAGTAAGAGTGGAGACTTGTTGAAAGCCTGGACTCACTGAGGTGGACTTTGAGAAGTTAGAGCCTCGTCCCATTTCCTGCTGGATCTTTCTGTTTCCTGTGTATAAATAAAAAAGTTTTCTTTCTCCCAATGCCAAGTCAGCTTCCCCTACTATGATGGACTCTATCTTACTAGAACCATAAGCCACAATAATCTTTCTTTCTTAAGTTGCTTTTGGATTTTTATCACAGCAACAGGAAAGTAACTAATACAATGTAGGTAGGCCTGAGTGATTCAATCATTGGCCTTAAGAGTGAGCTCAGTCTTCTCCTTCCCTCTGTTGGATGATGAAGCTGGCTCATGATCCCAACCTCCTAATCAGTACATTGGTCTTTCTGGTAACCGGCTGCTAGCCAGTGTCTTCAGAATAAATCCAGGTGTGACATAAAGCTCATGAATAATAACATTCTTTTCTTTTTTTCTTTTTCAAGACAGGGTTTCTCTGTATAACCCTGGCTGTCCTGAACTTGATTTGTAGACCAGGCTGGCCTCGAACTCACAGAGATCTGCCTGCTTCTGCTTCCTGAGTGCTAGGATTACAGGCCTGTGCCATCACTGTGCTGCTAGAGCTCGTGAATAATATAATTTCTCATCTTTGCCGGGTGTGGTGGTGCACACCTTTAATCCCAGCACTCAGGAGGCAGAGGCAGAGGCAGAGGCAGGCGGATCGCTGTGAGTTCGAGGCTAGCCTGGTCTACAAATCAAGTCCAGGACAGCCAAGCCTAACACAGAGAGACCCTGCCTAGAAAAAACAAAAAAAAAAAAAAAAGAAAAACAAAACAAAAACAAAAAATATATAATTTCCCATCTCTTGGTAAACTCCAAGGGTTTTGGATGTTACTTCACAGGAAATTAGTATAAAGAGCAGGCCACCCAGGTCACACACACACCTGTAACCCTAGCCCTTGGGAGGTAGAAGTAGCATTTTGAACTCAAGGATAAATTCTGCTTGCTACACTTTGAGGCCAGCCTAGGCTACTGGAGATGCTGCTTTGAAAATAGAACAGAACAGAACAAAACCAAAAACACCAGGTGTGGTGGTACTCACCTTTGATCCCAGCACCTAGGAGGCAGAGGCAGGTGGATCTCTTTGAATTTAAGGCCAGCTTAGGTTACATAGTGAATTCCAAGCAAGCCAGGGCCACACAGTAATACTCTGCCTCAAATTAACCAACCAACCAACCAACCAACCAACCAATCAACCAACCAATAAACCTAACTACCCAGTCAACTTACAACAAAATACAAACCCGTGAAACAAAAACACAGGTGCTTACCAAAACTTTTTTCCTTTTTTTTTTTTTTTTGGTAGAGTCTCCTTGTGTTATTCAGACTGGCCTTGAACTGGAGAGCCTCGTGCCTCAGCCTCTAGAGTAAATGGAATTACAGGCCACGTGCCACTATTCTCAGCTAAACAGACAGACAAACAAACACCTTATACAGTGTCTTCCCCCAGTGGGTACCAAGCACTGAGCCTATTTCCTTCTCCCTCCCTCCTTCATCTCCTTCCCTTTTTGCCTTCCCCCTTCCTTCCTTTCTCATAGAGCCTCTATCATCTATCTACAAGCAACAGGAAACTTTACAGTTTTCCAATAGTAACTAAAGTCATGTGTGCCTTCCCTTGGACAGTCAGTGGTGATTGTTGGTTTGGTGTGGTACGTTTAGCAACACCTCCAGACAGCTAGTCTCTCCCTAGCTCTTATCCTCACCTATTGTGTTTAATTGCCTTTTTATTGTTGTTTTTTTCTTTTGTTTGGTTTTGAGACAGGGTCTCTCTATAGCCCTGGCTGTCTTGGAACTCTGTGTGGTCTCGAACACACAGAGATCCACCTGCATCTGCCTCCACAGTGATGGGATTCAAGATATGCACCACCACTCCTGAAAATCTTATTTATTTTAAAAATTATATTTACTTATTTATTGTATGTTCATACGTGTGTGTGGTGCCTCTATATCATGTATGCTACTTGCCAGAGTCAGTGCTCTGGCAGAAAGTACCTTTACCTGCTGAGCCATCTAGCTAGGCCCTGGGACTCAGGCAGCCAGGGTGGCTGTGGGTTTAGCTGAAGATGATCTTGATTTTCCTGCCTCCATCTCTTATACCCTGGGATTATAGGCCTGGGCACCACACCCATCGTCATAATTATTTTTGGCAATTTTTTATTGTATTTATTTATTTCTATAAAATATTTGCAGGAAAAGGAGAAACTAATAAAGGGCTTCTCACTGCTGCATACCCTGATTCCCTAGCACATTAATATGGCACTATCCTAGTTTCATTTTGTCGCTGTGACAAAAGATTGACCCTAAGCAATCTATGGAGAGGAAAGGGCTGCTGATTTCATCTTAATGGATTATAGCCTATAATCAAGAGAAGTCTCGATAGAAACTTGAGCAATAACAGGAAGTAGAAACCATGGAAGAACATTGCGTGGCCCAAGTGTAGCTGCTTTTTGTTCATTTGTTTTTTGAGACAGAGTTTCTCTGTGTAACAGAGCCTTGCCTGTCCTGGACTCATTCTGTAGAACTCCCAGAGATCTGCCTGCCTCTGTCTCCTGGGTGCTGGGATTAAAGGTGTGCCACCACCGTCCAGTGGCTTGGCTGCTTTTTTACATAGCTCAGGGTCACCTGCCTAGGAATGTCACCCCCATAGTGGGCTTGGTCCTTCTATATAAATTAACAATCAAGATAATCCCTCATGCTGGGTGGTGGTGGTGCACTCCTTAAATCCCAGCATTCAGGAGGCAAGAGGCAGGTGGATCTTTGTGAGTTTAAGGCTAGCCTGGTCTACAAAGTGAGTCCAGGACAACCAAGGCAACACAGAGAAACCCTGTCTCAAAAAACAAAACAAACAAACAAACAAACAAAAAAAAAAACCCTTACATAATTTCCCATAGATCAATTTGATCCAGGCAAGTCTTCAACGGAGGCTTTTTGCCCAGATGGTTCTATGCTTTACCAAGTTAACAGTTCATGCTACCTAGAACAGGTACCATTGCTGTGAGCTAAATTTCAGTTTAAAGTTTCTTAGTTTTGTTTTGAATCTGATGTTTCTCCATCCCAGATTCCACCCTGGACATGAGATAAGATCTTGCCATTAGGTTCTCTTAGACTATTCTTGTTTGTGACAGTTTTCTCAGTCTTTGTCTTTAATGAACTTGACAGCTTCAGGGCGTTATTGGTGAAATATTTTGTAGGATGTTCTTCCGTTGGGACTTGCCCAGTGCCTCCCTCATGATCAGATGTGGTTGTGAGCTTTAGAAGGAAGATTAAACCACCAACCATGTTGATTTGTATCCTTATATGACCATTTCCTTATCACGACATGGCTCCTGCAGCCATCTAAGACCTGAGGCTGTGTTCACCAATGGAGAGAGGCAGGGGACTCTGGAGGAGGGAAGAGCCATGGCTGGCTGGCTGGCTTTATTCCTATTAAGAAAATCATCTCTCCTTCCTGACAGGCTTAGAAGATAGGGACTGTGACTGTGACTAAGCACATAGCCATTGGTATGAATCATGCAGCATGAATAAGGTGGGCCAGGAGATGACAGGCAAGCGATTGAGCGTATTAGCCCTGGTGCTTTCTATATAAATAGGAGACTGCATTGGACTAATTACCACGAGGAATCAAAGCATATAAACGGTGGCTCTCTCTAGGAAAATCTTCAGATATTATGTATCTTAACCAGCACACTCTCTCTCTGTCTTCTGTCTCTCAAAGGTTTTCCCTGTGCAATTCAGGCTGGCCTCAACTTCTGGACCCCCCACCCCACCCCCCAGCCTCTTTAAAAGGCCTTACTGTAGAAAGGTGGACTGTCATCCACCCACCCTCTGATTAGGTTGTGTGTCACGTGACATCAAGTGTAAAGGCCACTTCTTGAGATTCCCGCCTAACACCGTAGAGACGATGGAACAAGCACCACTTTGATACATGTTCTACTTTACTTCTTTGTTAATGCCCTGAAACACTGATCAAGATCAATTTGGAGCAAGAAAGGGCTAAAGTCCACTGTCAACGCAAGTCAAGGCAGGAGCTCAAGGCAGGATGTTGGATTCAGGAATGGCAGACCAGTGGACACAGAGACCGTGAAGAAACTCGGCTTACTGGCTTGTTTCTCCTGGCTGGCTTATCTACCTTTCTCCTTCACCTCAGGTCCGCCTACCCAGGGATGGCACTGCCCACAGTAGGTCACGTCCTCCCGTGTTAACTGGTAAGGAAGACAACATCCCGTAAACATGCCCACAACCTAGTCTGACAGAGGCAGCTCTGCGGTTGTTTTTCCCCTCAGGTAAGGCTAGGTTTGTGGAAAGCTAATCAGCACAGAGGATATGTGCAGAGACAGACAGTTTTTCTAAAATGAAAACTTAGAAAATCTAACTCAGGTTTTGGAGAAGGTGCAGTAGGGAAGGGTGCTTGCCGTGCAAGCGTGAGGATCTCAGTTCATACCCAGAAGTCATGTAAAAAGCTAAGCATGGTTGTGAGGGTTCTTGCAGCCACAGTGTTGGAGGTGGAAAAAGCTCTCTGGAGCTTGCTGGCTACCAGCTGACCTCCAGGTTCTGTGAGAGGCCCTGCCTCAAAGGTATAAGGTGGAGAGTAACAGTACTGGACACATAAAGTCCTCCTCTGGACTTGACACTGGCATGCGAGCTGGAATACCCGAAGACACTTTATATACCACATATATGGACAAAGAAAACATAATTTTTTTCTTAGCCAGCCAAGTTCTATTTTTTCTTCTTTAAACCGAACCAGTTATATATTGAAGTCACATCTTAAAATACCTTGCCCTTAATACCACTTTGTCACTGTTAATGTTACAAGAATGTCCACTTGCCAAAAGTAAATTACATTTTTCCTTGACTTTTAAAGTAATCACCACTTTAGAAACAGCAAAGATAGATCCAGGCACTTAGGGAGTGCCTATTCTATTAATCTGTGAAGGCACGGCTGTGACTCACATTACTAAGCAGAGATAAGGCAACCTCCAACACTAGGGCCTGAGATGTAGCTCCAGTGGTAGACGGCTTGCTTAGCATGCACGGTGCCTGGGTTCCATCCCTACCAGAGCACAAGCCAGTAAGTATCTACTGTAATACTAGCATTCTGGAGGGTAGAGGCAGGGAGATCAGAAGTTCAAGGTCATCCTTAGGCACATAGTGAGTTCAAGCCAACCTGGGGTATACTTAAGATTCTATGTTAACAACAAAACAAACAGCAATAATGAGAGAGAGAGAGAGAGAGAGACAGACAGACAGACAGACAGAGAGACACAGAGAGAGGAGAAAGAGAGAGAGAGAGGTGGCTAGAGAGATGGCTCAGTGGTTAAGAGTCTTGGCTCTTCTTCCAAAGGACCATGGCTTGCTTCCCAGTATCCACATGGCAGATTAAAATTGCCTGTAATTCCACTCCCAAGGGGATCTAACACCATCTTCTTGCGTCTATGGACAACAAACTCACACATGGTGAACAGACACATACACGCAGACAAAACACCCATTCACATAAAAGTAAATTAATCTTAAAAAAAAAATTCATACTTTACCTCAACCACAGTTGCCAGTGAGCCTGTGAGGGCAACCCTGCTAGGACCTACTGGCTTTTATCGCTTACCACAGTAATAATGACCAAATGGGAAACCTCTTAAGCAAAAGGGCTGTCTGATCTCACTGCAGAAGTATCAGGCTTCTAAGTACCACGGAATGACCACACATTCAGAGGTGTGTGCCATAACCTAGCTGCAGATGTCAGGCATTTAACAGGTTTGTTTTATTTCTAATTGCTGGCATTTGCTTAAGTGCTTCCTTAATTCTAATTTATGCTTTTATGTTCTAGTTTGTTTACATAGCCCATAGTTCCCAATTGTCTTTATTTGCTTTAAGTGTTTCTTTAATTTTATTTACATTTTTATATACGTTGCTTTGCTTACATAACTCATTGTTTGGAGCGGGCTAGGAATAACCATAAATCTCCATTGCTAATTAGCCTCATCCTCATGACTGATTAGTCAAGATTATGAGCCTAGAAGGAGGGCAGGAAGGAGGCCTAACAGTGGCTCACAGGATCATTGCATTTCAGAGCTGGAAGGAATGAATCTGAGCAGTTACAGCATCTTTCAGATAAAATTCTGTGATTTGTTTTTTTTTTTTTACATCTTCAGCGTTGAAGAATCACAAAAAGTCTGCTTGCTCTCACTCTTTATTTAAAAAAAAAAACATGCAAGGGTTTGGTGACAGTTTGAAAAATAAGTTTAGAGTAGAGAAAATCCAATCAATGATGGCTGTAACTCATAATGAGGGCTTGAAGAATCAGCAACTTGACACACACAAGAGCGGGGAATATTAATGAACTCAAAGAAGGCTCTTTGGACTTAGGCAGGGTAGATTGTCTGGAACTCCTTACCCAGCAGCTGTGCAGTTGGTAAGGCTTGTAGCTTGCCTGGCCCGTGAGCTTGGCTGTTAGCTTTACAGTGGGGAGTATTTAAAAAGCACACTCAACATACGAAGGAAAGAACCTGGAACTGAGTAGCCTGCTTTATTCCAAGACTCCATCTGGCATTTAAAGAACTGCTTGTCCTACATTCAACCCTGCAGAGTAACAAGCCATTTTTCATCTCCTCACACCTCTATTTTTAGTTTCAGGTAAGACAGCTTATTGAGTCTGAGGAAGGAACATTTTAGACTTCAGAGCCACCAGCTAAAGACTTAACCTAGGGTGATCTCCATGAATCTAAAACGAGGTCATGTCGAATCCCCAGCCTGAGAGATGAAGTCGAGATCACCCTCAAGACTCCACCAGAGGTGTGGGTCCAGATACCAGCACCATTTTAAGCCTTTCATCTCTCATAGGCAGAAGTGTAATGGATGAAGTGTTACAAGCATGCAGATCTGTAAACTGACAAGCGAAATCCAATCCCTTCTCAAACATACTTGTTCGTGAGAGTAATGACTCGCTCTCCGCAGATTCCTCAGACTTGCCAGAGTAGTGCCCAGATCACCAGGGCTTGTAGACTGTGCAAAGTGCAGTTAGCTTAGAAATTATTCCTGGACTTCACTCTTTCCAGCTGACGTGTTTCCCTGTGACCTTTCCATATGCTACCCTTTCAGGGAAAGGCTCCGTCCAAGCGAGACCACAGGCTCCTACTCTTAACTGGTCACGCCTTGAGGGACAGCGCAAGGCCCTAGTGCCAGCGCCAACTTCTAGCACTGCCTTCTGGGTTACTATGGCGACCGCGGGAGGGGCGGGGCTTTGAGACCCTCTTTCCCTGGTCTCAGCTCAGGACTTTCGAACGCTCCAATTGGGACAACCCTTTCTTGACTCCGTCCCGCCTAGTTCGGCGTTGAGCGCGATGCGATTGGCCCCGGGTTCGCGGCCTTGTGCCCAGAGGGTACCACCTCTTGACAGGAAGAGCGGGAAAGTGTACCAAGCACCGGTCAAGGCGTGAAGCTCACTTCACGTAACCGGGGACCACGCGGCTGGCTTTGGGGAGACTTTATCCGGTCCTCTATACCACCTCCAAGTCCCCAGATGCTAATATTAGGAAAGGATCAGAAGTCGGGAAGTGGGGGGGCCAATACTTTGAGGGCCTAGGTTGTCCATCTATGGAGCGCGTGCGCGACGAGCCCTGGGTCTCCCCGGCGCCCCACTGCCATGGCCAGAGGGGACGGGCCGAGTTCCAGGGGCGGGGCCAGTGGCGGCGGCGGGAGGCTCAAGGCCCAATGAGCGTGTGCCCCGCCCCCGAGAGGCGGGGCATCCGGGACGCTCCCCCGCCCTCCAGCTCGCCCCCGCCCCTCCCCCCCCAGGCGCCGGGGCCGCAGTGAGTGAGTGGCACTGGCAGCCTGTCAATCCCTCAGCCGAGCGGCCTTCGAGCCCGGTCCGCGGCGGCTGCTGGCTGGGTGCGCGGCACCGGAGGTGGCGGCGGCGACTTCTGCCGCCTCATTAATCTGCTGTCCGCCCGGCGTGCGGCCCGCCGGGGCCCTCCACCGGGCTCCGTGCCCCAGCCGCGCCGGCCCGCCCGCTCCCAAACTTTCCTCCTCCGCCCCTCTCGCTCCCCGCGGCCCGCCCGTCGGCCTCCTCCTCCGCCTCCCCCGCCGCCCGCCACCGCCGCCGCCGCCGCCGCCGCCGCCGCTCCCTCCCCCGGGGCCGCCGGTGCTCGGATCCCGCCCGGTTGAGGCGGCGGCGGCGGCGGCGGCGGCGGCGGCGGGCGGCAGAGGGAGGGGACCGTTCAGGCTGGCGTGGGCGGCGACGGCCGCGGCGTCCCGGCAACTCGGCTGGCGCTGAGGACCAAGTTGCGCGGGGCCTCCCGGCGCGGCGCGGGGCACTAAGGAGGCGGCGCGGCGGCCGCGTGAGGGCAGCGGGCACCGCCGCCTTCGCCTCCGCCAGCGCCGGCGAGCGCGCCGCTTCCGCCGGCCGCTGTCCTCAGTCTCCGCCGCGGCGGAAGCGGGAGCCGGACGCCGGTCCGCGTCCCCTCTGTCGCTGGCCGCGCCGGGCCGGGCCGCCCCCTCCCGCGCGGGCGGGGAGCGCGCGGCCGCCTTCCCCCCCTCCCCCCCCCCCCCTTTCTTCTCCTCCCTCGCCGCCGCCGCCGCCGCCGCTTCAGCCTTCGCCTCCTCTGCCGCCGCCGCCGCCGCCCGCTCCCGCCCGCGCGCGGCGGGATGGACGATCAATCCAGGATGCTGCAGACTCTGGCCGGGGTGAACCTGGCCGGCCACTCGGTCCAGGGGGGCATGGCTCTGCCGCCTCCCCCCCACGGCCACGAAGGGGCGGACGGCGACGGCAGGAAGCAAGACATCGGCGACATCCTCCACCAGATCATGACCATCACCGACCAGAGCTTGGACGAGGCACAAGCAAAGTTGGTGTCGTCTCATTAAGCATCTTTTGTGTGTGTACGGGAGCCGGGCTAGGGTCCCGGGTTGCTCGCGGGACCGGGGCCTCAGTCTCGGGCGGGAACTTTCTTTGCCCGCCAGGCACTTGCGGAACCCCCCCCTGGCGCGGGCAAAGTTGCTCGCCCGGCTCGGGACAGACTGGGTCAGCGCTTCGTCCATTCCCTGCTGTGCGCACAGCTTCCAGGATTTAAACCTCCCGCCCGGATTCCGGTGCGCTCCGAGTCCCAGCCGGGCCCCCGGGCCTCGCCGCAGGGAAGTGCAACTTTGTTCACCAGCCCAGACTCAGGGCGTCCACTCCCCTCCGCCCAGTCCGGGGTGACCGGCTGATTCTCCGCACGTTCCTGTGCGGAGCGCCAAGTTCTCCAGGAGGGAGGGACGCTTGGCAAACTTTGCGGAGCTGTCACCCGCCGATTAGCCACCGCCGGTTGGCCGGAGCGCCCACTCCTTCAGTGGAGCTAGGACATGGGGGGGTCCCCTCCGCGCCGGTCTGGTCCCTGGGGTCCCGCTGCGGTCCCCCGGAGCGGAGCCCCCTGCCCGGGTCTCTCCTGCGTTTGCGAGGCTGCTGTCGGCCCAGCAGATAGAGGGGTCGCTCTGCTTTAGGGCTGGAGCTCTCGCAGCTAGAGCTTGCTACCAGTCGCGAACTAGTCAACTTGAGTTTTTGTTGACTTCCCGTGGTTCAAAAGAGCTTTCCCAACCTGGGGGCCGGCTTTAAATCTTGGGTTTAATTTAAAAGAAGGCGCCATATTATTCCAATAGGTGATGCTAATACCTTTGTGTTTTGCTATTTGTTTTTTTTTCTTAAGGAAACATGCTCTGAACTGTCACAGAATGAAACCGGCGCTCTTCAGTGTCTTGTGTGAGATCAAAGAGAAAACAGGTAAGACTCTGCTGCCAGCCATGGGCCTGGAGACCCCATGAGGTGGGGTCAGAGCTACTCCTTCGACTCTCCAGTTGAGAGCTGCTGCTTTTGGGCACCGCCATCTTTGATCATTCTCTGCTTCCCACCTCCTGATCTTGAGGAAAAAAAAAACTGCAATAAATCTGGAGTCTATTTCTCAGTTCTGCTTTGGAACAAAATGGAGTGTACGTGCGATTGGGGCTGGGTCGCAGTTCCCTAAGAGGCAGCCCTGGCGGGGGCTCTAGCCACGCGCCCTCTCCTATCTCTTCTTGCCTTGTTTGTGCAGCAGTTTTTAAAAGGAGCAATGGGAGACGATGCCAGGGACCAGTTCCTGGGGAGAGGCATCACCAGAACTTTGTTTTTACTTAGACATCCTTAAGGTTCGGTTCTGCTGGTAGAAGACACGGCCGAACAGACTTCAGCAGCACGTTGGACTTAGTGTTTTAGGCGGGGAGATTACTTTTAAGAATCCAGGAAGAAAAAAATGAAGGCTTAGACATGTACAGTGTGTCACACCTATTAGTACTTAATGTGTTCTCTTATCTTGCAACTGTTACACTTGTAGCTGAGCTTCAGTATATTATAAAGAAAGATCTCCACAGATGTAGACGAAACAATTTTGAAGTTCACGGCGGGAGTAGATGATAGGCTAGGTTTTGCAGAAGTGCTAGAGTGAAAACTGCAGGTACATATTAGGGAAATTTTTTGGCAGTTCCTTATAGTTTAACTTTCTTTTCAGACCTTTTCTATTTAAGGTATATTTACTCTTAACTTAATGGTAAAGCTAAAGTGGAAGCATATGTGTGTGTTTGTGTGTGTGTGTATACATATATATAATTCACATGTTTTAGTTTGTGTTTAGTTACCTTTCCTGTAGACAGTAAAAACCTCCATTAGTCATGCTTTAACCTTTGGTTGATTTATTTGTTGTTGTATGTGTGGGGTGTATTGCTTTTTAAAGTTGCCTTTTTGTAAGTTGAGGCAAAGAAGTGTCAAGTCCAGTATATTGCATTTTCCAACTGACGCTATCTTAATGGTTCAATGTTTGATTGTCTTTAAATTGAGTTTACAAATAATAGCACACTGCCTAGGGTTGCTAGGCAGATAGTCGAGTCACACTCCTTTTAAACAAGTACTATTCATATTCCTAAAAGTAAGCCAAGGAGGCAATAGTTTATTGCTCTCTTAATGTATGTATGCTAAACTGTAAACATTCAAAGTCTAAAGAAGTAATCTTATTTGCTTTTCATTCATGCTATGGATTTTTTTCTATAATAGGTTTTTTTTTTAAATGATAAGCTTTACATTCTGAAAACCACAGTCATTTAAAATTATTGACTCATTGTATGTTGATTTTTAGTTACCTTTAGAGTGCCTTTTGATTTAATATGGTAGATGATTTTAATCCATAACTATAAAGACATCCAGCATTGAATCTTGACAGCTTTTAATTTGGGAGAATAAAAGTATACAGGTCTTAGTATCTTATGTGGCTTAATTTCTGAGGATTTTTCTATTATCAGCGCTACACTCTAGTTCTTGCTGACAGGTAAGCATTGTAGTACTGCCTGTGCTCTGAATATCAAGATTGGTTCAACTTTATATGGCACATGCTGCTACAGGGAGGGAATTGATACTCTTTTCTATTAAGAACCCCCTTATGATTTATATTTATTTATTTATTTATTTGCCCTTTTTAAGTTTTGGCTCAACAGTACAGAACTACACAGCGTTTCATGTTTGGACACTTAGCAGCAGGAGAAATTCAATTAAGAAGTGTTGGTCTTCTGGTTGCTTATTTGCACAGGACTTAGTTACAGCATTCTGAAAGGAAAGCGTAGTCTACCACATGTCAAAGGTGAGTTAGGAAAAGAAATAAGTCTTTTCAGAGCCTGGGATTATGGTCAGAGAGAGCTTTGGAAGGGCTACTGCTACTTAAGAACCAGCAGAGAACAGACAAAAGGAATTTCTGTGTTTTGAAAATGTTTCTTGGGCTTTCAGTGATAACTTGTAAATTAGATCCTCTTTTTGTGCATTGACCTGTGACCTAAGTTTGCAGGTTATCTCTTGTATAAAAAGCCAGCAGCCGACAGAGTGAAGGCGGCTGTCTGGGCGGTCGTCCTCCTGCCAGCCTCTCTAGGCTTGAGAGGGATAGGATTTAACTACTGAGTGATTGATGGGATGACTCACTCTCTCTCTCTCTCTTTCTCTCTCTCTCTCTCTCCTCCCTCTCTCTTCTCTCTCCCCTCCCTCTCTCCCCCTTTCCCTCTCCTCCCCCTCCTTTTTTCCCTACTATCCATAGCTCTGCCTCATGCTCTAAACCCAGTCTTAGAAGGAGACAGGATCGCTAGGCTCAGATCCCTCATTTTGAAATAAAACAGCTGTGTAGACATAAGGGTTAGCACAGCAGAGAAGGCTGGGCAGCACATTCCAGGGTCCATCCCCTGTCTGCTTCTGCTTTAGAGACGTTAGGAACTTAGAAAATAAGTGTTAGGAAATCTGTGTATGCTACTTAATACTTTTTCTTTAAATCATTTCATTAATCTATTATCATAATACGTAATGATTAATTACCTAGAAAAAGTTCATCTAGCCATTTGTGAATATAAATCAGAAATATTATGTGATGACTCTATTCTGCATAATAGAGGGGAGGGTGCTGACAAGTTGAGAACTGGAGGGGTGAGTGGGTGGGAACTGCTACTTTAGTGGATAATGTGATTTTAGTTGTGCCTTTCTTCTAAAATAAGACAAAAATCATTAAAAAAAAAAAAGTCATGTATTTGTAGAAAGCCAGTAGATTTTGAGCTTTCTGATTAGGCGATGATTACTGTCAGTTCTGATGCACACAAGAGACTTAGTTTGGAAAACATCTTATTTCTCCCCTACCAAAGATGAAAAGGCATTCTTTTCCCCTTTTGACAAATAAATGAGTAATCTGCCACAATTATATTATTTTCTTGTTCAGAAGTATGGAAATTATACTTTTACTATAAGATGATTTTTAAAAAAGTGTATTGTAAAATTTATTGTACAGTTATTTTGGGCCAGAAACATTTTTTTATTGTTGAATTGTGACATTTATACATTTTAGAAGCAACTAAAAAGTTACAGGCTTTAAAATCGAGATGTGTATTTCAGACTATGTAAGCAAAGGAGGTAGAGGTTGAGGGGTTAGGGTTTTCTTTAGGATGATAACAAAGTCATATGTTACCCTCCGTTGCTTATTAAACATCTCTGATGCAGCGAGGCCTTTTATGCTTCTGTCGGTATTATCCACTTAACTATTTTTGACTACTTTAATCTTGACTGTGAGGGGTTTCCTTTGTGAAAAAAGATTCACCTTTTCTTTCTTTTTTTTAAATGAGCCCCTTAATTGTGGGAATTCAACTGAAGAAAACATTTTTCAAGGAAAATATTTTTAATGTATTCTAATATAGCAATTTGGTATATGATCTGAATGGTAGTATTGTGAAAAAAAAATAGTGTTTGTTAAACAAAATCAACATAACCCTTTCCTTTTACAACGCTAGGTTAAAATACGCATTGTTGATAGCTGCCAACCAAACTCTGATTTATTGCCACCACAAACCCTAAATAGTGTTCATTTAGTAGTAATGTCTAATGGCAGACATGATGGTTTGCCAGATTTGTAGGCTTTGTGAGGCTTATAAGCAGGACTGACTTGGGAAGATCATAAAACTTAATGAACTTCTGTACTGCAGGAGGTGTCCGCAGGGGAAGAGAGAGGCCTGCTCGGCTGGCTGGGCCGCTTGAAGGGTTTTTTATGTTTCAAGAGGAGAAAATGACTATTATAAATGCTGTACTTTTAAAAGAATCCATCTTGAGAAAGTCATAGGAATTTTAGATATCAGAAGTAGGGCAAGAATGTAGTCTGCACACGAATGTAGTTCACGCCCATTTAATATGACACGATTCAACCTTTATTTTTATTGCTAAAAGTGTGAGTAGCTTTCAGAAGGCAGGGCAGTACTCTTAGTTAACCGTTCTGTTCAATTCTTACCTTACATTTTTAGTGTTTCATCTGCATTTTCTTTTTTTCTGGCCTGCTCTTTTATTTTTTTTAAGATTTCCATGTAAAAATTTAGCTACATTTTCATTGTTATTTTTTGAATTCTCATTGTACGAAAAATCACATCAGTCATCAAATAAACATTTAGTAAAGAAATATAAAATTGTTATCTCTGAATGCAAATGGTTCTGTAGTTACTGCTTTTTTAAAGTTGATCTTGCACTATATCTAGTATAGATATCATTTGTGCCAAAGTTTTAAAGACAAATGCATTATGAATATATGTACAATGTTTCTGTTGCTATTTTTCACTTTTTTGGAGCTTTTTATTATAGACCCTACCAACACCACACACATACATACATACACACATACATACACACATACACACATACATACATACATACATACATATACAATGTATATTCTATATACATAGAACAATAATAATATATACACATTTTTAGAAATAAGAGATTTTTTTTACACATTGCTTACCTTCAATAATGGCAACAATTGGCCAATTTTATTTTCTCTATCACTCCTACCCTCAGAATTTTGTGATCTGAATAGTAATGGGCCTTTAATACTTCAAATTTTATATCAATTTTAGGCAGACATCATGGTCTATTTTCATTGGGAATACTAAATGATTAAACAGGAAAAGCACAAAGTCAGTGTATGTTAGAAAGGACATAACTTACATTGCTTTATCAATATATTTTTCTTAAAGCCATTTAAGAATATTTTGTCAGTTTTTTTAGATTTATATTGCTTACTGGAGATTTTGTAGGAGGTGTTAAAGGGTGTAAAAGAACGACATTTGTCTGAATCTTCTCCTCTTTCACTCTTAAGCAATAATTAATACACACAATCTGTTGGTAGAAAACCTGCAAAAATTGTCATTGCCACACTGTTTTAGAACTTTCTGATCTGAAGGATCATGTGGATATACCTTTAAAATGAGAAGATATTTTCTAGAATATTTTTCTTTTCAATACGAATATATTCAATAAAAATACATTTCAATAAAAATATTGAAGCTGTTGTCAATACTAACTTGATCTGTGCAGGTAATTCTTTTGTACCTTAGTTTTAGTGAGCTTCATTAAAGGTTTGTGAGGTTTTGATATTTTATTTGAGAACTTTACTATGGCATTTTTATTAATTTATATAACTTTATTCTAAATCAGAAGTATATTACTACACTGGTAATGGAGTCCCCAACTTGCTCCCAAAACACATAAATCCATTTACTTTTATAAAACAAAAGTACATTTTTTTTCATACTGATGACTTTCCTTTAATTTTACTTGTGATTTTAGATTTTAGTTCATAAATTTATAATCCAAAGGAAGACTTAGTTAACGTCTTATTAGTTCATTTGTATTTTGGTATCATATGAGAGCATGCTGTAGGTTGAAATTATATTTTATAAAGTGGGTCTCTAAGAATTGAGGCTGAATTTTCTGAGCCACATAAGTCATCACTGTTTTATATGGATACCATACAATATTTATTCAAAGTAAATGCTTGACACATCAGCACTAACATGTGAAGTTGAATAAAGGGTAGACTGTTTTCCATATTCAAGTATTTGTGAGGAATCTTCAGATACTTTTTATTTCAGTCTTGACACTCTGAGAATAATGTTTTATTTGTTTTCTCAGCAGGCTTGTGCTTTAGCCATTTATCAGTGTGATCAGCATGAGTGAGGTAGTAACTGACAAAGCTCCACATCTCTCCTCCCATGCTGACCTTTCCAAGTACTTGCTCTATTTTTATAGGCCATTCCAGCCAGGAAGTGTGGAGAGACACTCATTTACATCACAGTATATAGTGTGGTGTAAATCAGTGAAGTTTTGCAGGTCTGTTTATCACATTTTCTTTTCTTTACAAAGTTATAGAAGTTAATTAAACAAACTACTATTACAGCTAGGGTGATAGTGCTATATTTAGCAAATAAATAAAAAAGTAATGCTTGAGTGAGCTACTCGAAAAAATATGCCATCTTTTTATGCCGTCAGACATAGAACATATTAGAAAACCAGTTTCAGTCTTAAAGTCTTGATTTTTAACAATGCTCTTTGTAAGCAGACTGACACTTAGAATCCCTTATTACTTTTTTCACAGCCATGACATAAACATATAATATGCTTATAATTTTTAGTGCAAAGTATAGCTTGCTTGTGCATTGTATTTGAATAAAGTATATTATTTAGCAAAGAAGTTGATTTGATAGAATGTGTTAAATTGAATAAGCAGAACAGGTTTTGACTTACTCTACACATAGTAGCAATTACTACCGAGACAAAGTAATTAGAAATAAGTATACTTTGTTTAAAGTTTTATATTTGTTTTCTTTCAGCTTAGGTATTTTAAAAGTGCTAAGCTATTTGAGTACTAACTCTTTTTGTGTGATCATATTAATGAGTTTTTGGTATACAGTGTAATTCTTTTAATGCTGATGATTTCTCCTGATGTTTAAACCATTGTTTAGGAGATGCCAGCATATGTTAGTGCAAAATGATTTTGTTTTGTTTTGTTTTATGAGGTACATCAGTTTTCAAAGCATATTTCTTAAGCATCAGCGTCCAGCAGGTGGCTTTTTACATTAAAAAATTCATAAATTTTAAAATCCCATAAAATTTTATTTCAAATTCAAATTAACTGGTTGAGAATGTCAACATTTCCACTGTCTTTGTATTAACATTTATAATAGAACAAATGGTCGCATATAGGAATTATCTGCAACATAATCTAAATTAAGATTCTAAACAGGCATTGCAGATGCTGGTAACTTTGGCAATTATCATTTTGTTTGGTGAACAGTAGTAAAACAGTGTGCGGTAAAAGTGTTTAGAGAGAGAGGATAAATAAATTGAGCAGTTTTGCAATGCAAAGTGGTTTGTGGTGTTTTTGAGGATTTCTTGGCTCTCTCTTAACTGCTATTGTGAGCCTGGAGCAGATTTCCCCATTGCTAATGCCCTAGAAGTATTAATTCACTTTGATATGCTAATTAGAGGGCATTATGCAAGAAATGAGATTAAGTGGCAGCATGAAGCCATTTGCCTGTCAGTAAATTGAGAGCTTTAGCATAGGGAGGAGCTTGGGTTTTTTTTTTTTTTCTTGTATGTTTTGTTTTTTTTTTTTTTCTTCTTTTTTTTCCTACCCCCCCCCCCCCCCCCCCCCCCCAGTTTCTCTTGGTTTTGCATATAAATAAAGTTGATTGAAAGCCTTGGGGAAGGGTCTGGAACATTGAACTCCCTCTCCCCCTATGATTATTTAAATGTAATATGGAATATGAAATTTTTATTTTACAGTCTGTGTGAAATTAAGAATTTCATCATTTACTTTCTTTTTTCTGGAATGACTTTAGTGACATAGCTAGTGAGTTGCTGTCAGTTACCTGTTTGTAAATGTGAATGTTGTGTGCCAGAGTCAACACCAAACTGAATTCCACAAGAATGTGTACTTGGGAGGGAAGGAAAAGTTGTTGAATTGGGCTTCATGAAATTATATTAGATGAGCATTAAGGTTTGACTTGAATTCATGGAAGTTGAACCAATAGAATTAATTACTGGTTCAACTTTGCCCTTTACACAACCTGTGGAATTTACATTTTATCGTGTATTGACATGTAAGATTACCGTATTTGATTTTCATGTTGAAAATGAGATTTTTTTACTTTATTCTGGTTTTACTGACTTGTGGCTAAAGTAAGGCATTTGAACTTAACTCTCTAAAGCTCATTTTATGAGGAAATGGATGCATGACTAAAGGGATCGGAGAAGTGGAGGACAGAGTGTCTCTGGCCGTGTGAAAAAGCGAAGGTTTCTTCAAACACAGAGCTTCTAGCTGCACACAGCATTGAAAGAAGTGCAAGTTGCTGTCTAACTATAAATCTCTGGGTTTGGTTAGCTACACTGTTTGGGCAAGGTATTCATATTGGGACTTGGTTCTAGTGTCCGAACTCCATCATGTCTGGACCCAATGAGCCATAACTTCTCAGAGCCATATGGATTGTTTAGTCACCACAGCTGCCATGCATGTACACTGTGGACGGTTGCATCTCTTTGGGCATGGATGGCCATGTGAGGGGTAAGAACACAGAGGTGAAGGTGAGAGCCTCTCTTGGGACAGAGTCCTGATTACATCTCTGTGGAAGAGGATGTAGTAGGTAACACATTAGACATTAGTACCCTTTTCCCCCCCTGAATAAAATGCTTGGTTACTTTAGATTTTTGTCTATTTTCAGACTTCCTCATTCGTCTCTTGATTACTTACAAAATGTCATTTTAAACGTATGAAGTTATTTTTGCTTGAAACAAGGAGAAAAAGAGCTTTGAAATTACATATTATTATCATTTAAACAAAAGATTTCTACAAGCTTTCCAGTCACTAAACCTTGCAAATAAAGCTTTATCATGCCATTTGATAGAAAATTCAGTTGTTTCCTCTAAAAAAAGTTGAAATGGCATCTTGATGTGTACATCTCACCTTTATTATGCAGGTGCCCTCAAATGAGAAGGAAGTGACTCTGACAGTCTTATAACTTTGTTTTTCTTGCTTTCCTCACCTCCCCCTTTAAAAAAAAAAAAAAAAAACTACCGATGAAGGTAGTTGGAATTCACAGTCAGATATATCATTTTCAACTTGGAATAGGAACTACAACAGGAAATTGATTTTATATTTATTATGAAAGCAAGAACTCTGCCGCCAACTGACAGCCGTCCATGTTTTAGTTCTGTGATAATTGTTCTTAGACAGGAGTCTGCAGTTGGTCCAGGTTATTTATAATGTTGATTGAGAGCATTGGTCCATTAAAAGGTGTGTGTACAATGAGCATCTTTAATTAAGTCAGGAAAATGTGAAATATTTTGCTTTGCTTTGTTTTTCCCCACCAGATCTTGGGTGTAGGATTAACTGCCAGCACTGCTAAGAACAAGTTACAGTAGATTGTACAATGATTTCTCTGGCATCATGGATGTATTTATTACCATTTTTGAACAAATTATACTAACATGAAAAGTTGTGTTTGAAATGATTGTGTGCTAGATAAGGCGATACATTACAGGAATGGTTGGGTTTATGGAGCTTTATGTAGAGGTTTTCTCAGAAATTATAGCACAGGGCTGTCACTATAAAACCCAGTGATACAGTTGGTAATAACATACAGGGAAGATATTTTTAGGGTTTTCACTTGTTATTCAAATAAGTGAAAACCCTCCAGTTTTTCTTATCATATTTCTTTGCTAGAATCAGTGTTAAAAAAAAAAAAAAAAAAAAGGAGATTCTTTTAACTGCGGGTAGGGCGTGGGTGTCCGACTTGTCAGAATGTGGTTTGGCTTAGCACTTGTTAGAGCAGCGGTGTGCTGCTGAGGATGGCCTCAGCAGCTCATTGGCATCTTCCTTCTTGACCTTTTGACTTTGATGAAGGATGGGTACTGAAGGCCTGGAATGAAATGATGTCGCTGCAAATAGACATTATATTTTATCAATGTATTGCATGGACTGATTTTGATTTACCTAAATTTGTCCCGCCTACCCCCCACCCCCACCCCCCCGCCCCCCGGTTGCTGGGGGATGCTTCCCAGTGTTTCTTGCATGCTGAGGAGCTGTCTGGCCACTGAGCTGTATTCTCATCCACAATTTTAGTGAAGACAGTAATTCATACTTTACTGTGACTATACCAATACTGTTAAAGTTCTGACATTAAACCAACTTCTTTTTCTTGGATAATTTCTATATGACTTTTTTTTTTTTTTTTAAAGACTATTATGTCAGTGTTAAATTTGTAATGTTTTACACAGTATTGGCTTGATATTTAATAGTAGTTTTTTTTCCTAGAACCAAATCAATCAGCAAATGCTTTGTTTTTCTCTGAAAGTGAAGAATTTAAAGTCTATATTTTGCTGAGTGTTACTCAGTGAGTGAATTATTTTAGAAATAAAAATATTTTTCCCCAAATGTAAGAAAGTAGCTGTCAACCACTGTAATGTGAAAAAGGGTGAGTTGTTCTTGTAATGTTTTTCTTTTCCATTGCAAATGTTAGACTGATGGCCAAGCCATGGGATTTCTGTATCTCTTCATCCTTAGTTATGGTTTGTTAAAGAGGCAAGGCTCCCTCCTCCATAGGTTCTGTCTCGCTCATGAAGGTAACAGTATAAATGGCTACCTTCCTCCCACTCACTGACCTCTGTGCACATGTGAGGACATATGCTGCCTGACTTAGGTATGTTTTCTCTTATAGAACAATTTGCACTCTGAAAATGTAAAAGTAATATCTTTATGGGAAAAAAATTCTATAGTGCGTGTGACTTTTTAAAAAAACCTCAAACCACCACCAAACTTGTACTTTAACCTAAGTTAGATTGCAGAGGACTTAGGTTAAACACGTTGCCACTGGCCCAGACTTCCTCTGCGGGAGAAGAGCCGGTGGAGCCTTCCCACTTGGGGAGAGTGGTGGAAAGTGGATGTTCTGATGGCAAAACCTGAGCTTAAAAAATATGGTCAGGACTAAAGTGACACTGAGTGGCAGCAGAGCTTTGGTCAGCACTAGTGTAAATATTTGTAGACAACCATGTTTTACAGACTTCAGTGTAATGGCAAAAATCTGCCCTAAATGCCCCAGTAAATATATGCTGGAGAACAGAAGCCTATTCACTGAAGAAACAATTGACTTTCGCTTCTGTGTTGTCAAAGTGGCCCCTGGTGGTAGTGCTGCAGTGGCTAGATAGAGCGAGCAGAATGGCTTCCTCCTGGCTGGTGGGCTGGCAGCTTCACTGGCACTGCCAAATGTACTTCCTATTTGTTGTGCAAGGGAATTGGAACAGCGAGGCATTTATCATATCATCCCCTACTCCTCAATGTGAGCAAAAAAGGAGAAGTTGTCAATGAAAGAAAAAGAACTGTAATCGCACATTTACATATGCTTCTAATTGTTGATTTGGGGATTTTCTATGAATATAGCTTTACAAAACAGATGCTGTTTAAGAAAAGGGGGAACATAATTTTGTGGGCAATGAATTAAGTGTTTTTGTGGCCCTCTCATCCGTAGCTAGGAGCAGTTTGTGGACCGCGTCTGTGAACGCGGCTCATAATTGTTTTTCACACATAAGTTATGCAAATGAGCTTTTATGGCAACTGGCATAACAATTAGCATCCTCCAGCAATATTTTAGCAGGTTAATTGCAAAATTTCTAAATTGTACATCTGACTTGTTAATTAGGCATGACAGAGGTGGTAAAATAGTTATCTTCAGGCAGTGGCAGCCAGGAGCTGCTTGAAATGCAAAGAGCAAGGATTGATTGGATTTGAGGGCTGCAATTGTGGGAGCAGGGCTGCTGTCAAGTGCCGCCTGGCAGCGCTGCTCCAGCCGCTGCCTCAGAGCAAGGCCGGAGTTGCTGCAAGGATCTTGCCATTTGCAAACCTGCTTTACTTAACGCAGCAACTTTCCTTCCCACCTATTTGAAAGGCTTATGTTGTGCATTCTGTTTGTTGTACATCGGGATCGCTGGAATGAGATGGCAACACAAAGGAAGTTATTTTGGGCTTGAATTTTAGGAGCCCGGAAGTTTACTTTCTATTTTAAAGTCCATACCAGCACTTGCCATTTAAAAACAGGCAAACACAATTCTGATTTTTTTTTAATTGAATATAAATTTGAGTTATTCAGTGCGATCCTTCGCTTTGTGATGATTTAACTTTTCAGCATCATTTCCTTTCATGCTTTGCATGTTGGGGAAATACTATTTTGTTATTTACCTATTTTTAATAAAGTAATTGAGGAAGAGAGTGAAATGTCAGAACTACATAACAGACTGGCTTACTTTGGGGAGTCTACGAAATGGTAATATTTAGCGTAGCTTATTCTTAAATTTTATATAAGTACAGAATTCTTCTGTCTGTAGTATGTTTTAAGTCATTTTTAAATGACTTAAAATTTCTGTGCATGGTTTCATGATCTGAATGGTATAACTAAGCATAAACCTTAGTGAATGGAGCATGATGACACATATGTGTGTCTGCCTGTGCCATGATGAACCGTGCTCTTTGTATTTAAATTAGGCTAATTACGTTTTTCTGTGCATATAGTACATACAAGTACGCCACATATGAAGAGAAGCATGTATGAAATCTGATGTCATCTTTGAATTCACATATATTTTCTTGATTAATCCAGATTATGTTTAATACTGAAATGTTATATTTTCATTTAAGAAGTAACTGTTCTACATGTGCAGTTGTACTAATATTTCACAGTTTCTTGTGACATGTGTATATGGAGAAAGTGCCATTTATGATATGTTGTCATCAATAATTTTGTCACTGAGAATAAAAGACCTTAAACTCATCCACCCACTGGAACATTTTATCATATTTATTTTAAGGGATGAAATTAGTGAACAGTTGGGCTCTTTATATGTAGGAGATGTGAAAATAACAGAATACTTACCATGACTGAAGCGCAACAGTAACATCACAGAGCCAGTAAATTATACAGTGGGAGTGTATTCTACAGACGTCTAATAAATAGTTTTTTGTTTCTTCCATTTTCATTATATGTGCTATTTATTATGGCCTAATTGACAATAAATGGTGATATTAATTATTGGTTAACTTTTTAGAGTGATCTATCACATTTGAAACTATTGCATTTTGAATAAGAGTAAAATGCTGTTCCAAATCATTACATTTACTGATTAAATGCTCACCGATTTTTATCCATTGTTGTATTCGGCAATTTAAGCAAGAGTTTACCACAGTAATGCTTCAGTGGATAATATTTGGAATAGAGTAACCATTTTAATGAGTTCATCGAGAGAGATTCAGCAGGGAGCATTTCAGGTGTATTACGGCTTTTGTCTTGTCAGGATGCACATCTCTATACCATTAGAGAAAAGGTTTCAGAGTCCTCATTGCAGTTAATAATGATTATAAAAACAGCAGCAGCAGCAGCAGCAGCAGCAGCAGCAGCAACAGCAACAACAGCAAAGCCAAAACAATAATCCAGAGCTTCACCTTCCTAGTAAAGTCTGTACCACAAGACAGAAAGTACAGGCTGGTTGACTGCTTTGAGGAAACTTGTTAAGCGAATACCATTTCTGTGGGTTAAATTTCCATCACAGTTTTAACTGTCCCAGTATTGATCACCCTACAGAGGAATGACACTGAAGCCTGGTAGTTATTAGTATAAAGAGGGTCAGCTGCAGAGATGGTCCCGAGCAGAGGCTCTCATGGTAATGATGCTGCTATTTATAGATCCCCATTTCATTAGTTGCAGAGTTTCAAGGAAGAGATTTTCTCTAGGGGAAATGGATACTTGAAGTTCATTTTCTCCCTCACATTAAGGCAGAAACGTGAACAACCTTCAGCATAGGACGCGTGATTATGGTATTTTTGCAGGGACAGTTTATTCCCTAAATATATTTGCAGCAGTAAATGTACATTTGAGACACAATGTAGGGATTCAGAAGTGCCGGCTGCTATTCTTGCTCTTAATATTCTTGTCTTTTTTTTTTTTTTTCTTGTAAAAATTAAATTTCAGAAATTGTGCACAGCTGAGTATAATCCTGGTCTTCTCTTTCCTCAGAGTGCTTTAGAGCCTAAGAAGGGTTGTGAGAGGTGCCAGTTCCCCCAAGATCCAGTCTACCCTCAGTGTGTTATCTGTCTATATTTGTGGTATAGGTGATTGTGCTTTCCTTCTGGAATTCTTGACGTTTGAGTTATTTTTTTCCCTTTAAGAGAATATTTACTTAGCTAGTATTCACTTAATTAGAACTGACTGTTTAATGTTTTCTGGGCGGGTATTTATGGTATTTTCTTTGCTATATTTGCATTCCAGAAATTAAGTCCCCCTGCCATTATTCGGCGAGCCTTTCATACATTAGAATGATGAATTGAAAGCAGAAATGGGAAAAAGACTGCAATGCAATGAAAATTTAATCAGCGTCTTCTGCTGCTTTAATAAGGCAAATAATTCTTATTGGCCGCTGTGTTAAGGTTTCTAATATTTAATTCATAACAAACCTTGCATTATTCTGCAGTAGCATCGACAGCTCCACTTTGCTGCCTGCCAACAGGCAACCATAAAAACTTAAAAGCAGATGTAAATGTCTGAAACAAGGAGAATGATTAGATCTAAAACAGTCAAAAAAAAAAAAAAATCAACAATATTGTGAAAGAATTTGATGGATCTCTGTATTTAGTAATGCAAAAATGATATTAATTAAATTTTCTTGAACAGATTGTTTTTGACTTGGTAACCTTTAATAAAGTGTGGTCTTTAAGCAAATGTCAATAGAGTGGCTATAATCTTCTTTAGAGTGGATGCAAACTGTGCTGATGCTGCTGGAAGTTGCCTGGTTCATAGTCCTGTGCATGTGAACTCTCAGACAGGACTGTGTTGAAATGGAGCCAGTGGGAGAGAAGGCTTGATCTTTGGTTAACCCAGTTTGAGGAAAGCAGTAGCATTCGGAGCCTGTTTTTGTTTGCACTGCCTGCTAAACAACGTTGTCCTGGGCTTAAAGGAGTGTGTGCTTTCACTTCTGACCCCGGCTCAGATGGTTCTGCAGTTACAGTGCCGTCTTTCTGGATTACCATCTGGATTACCAGGGGCTTTTGTATGAGGCTGTGTTGGGCGTCACGTCTGGACTTGCAGAATGAACAAAAAGATATTGTTACTGATTCCATGAAAACAGTCTGAATCACTCAGAAAGATGTGGAGAAGAGTATTTCTATAGCGTGAAGCCAGAGAAAATGGCAACCTGCCAAAGCTAGGTGCAAGCTCTTGTTACACGGAAGGGTTGGGGCTGTTCTCATTTCTTCTTGAAATGGCTTAATTGGTGTCAGCACCCCAGGGATAAAGGCCTCTAACACTGAAATCCACACGATTCACCCTGTCTCTGCTCAGTGTAGGGAAACTGGTAACAACTGGTGGTGAATGAGGAGTGAACGGTGCTGTAACAATACTCGATGATGTTTGGGATGACAGAAATTAATACGCACTTGCTTGAAGAAAGCAGTGATTAATGGCAGCGAGCACGGGAACGCCGGTCCTCCTTTTACTCCACTTTGATGGGGATTGAAAAGCAAAAGGCTGTTTTCATTCTCTGTAGAAAGCAGAGGTCATACAGAGCACATTATAGCAATTTTTCCTCTCTGGTTTTTTTATTTCATAAATATTATGATAAGCATAGATTAGATAGATTTTTTTAAATGAAAGCTTAAAAGGATATCTTATGTCCTTTGAACATTGTTGTTTATACGTAAAGAAATCACACATTCTTCTCTTCACTTGTTAGATCATTTCCCTTCATGTCAGAATAATTAGTGTAATTAAGAATTAAAAAGCTCACAAGTACACAGTTGTATTAATGCTGCGTACTACGTTACAGTAGGAATTAAAAGGGCTTAGTTTTCTAGCATCTGCTAGGACCGGGTGTGACAAAAATGCTGAGGGGCTTTCACCTTTTTTTACTCCCCCTCTTCCCCCCCACCCCCCCGTTTCTCCTCAGCGAATGTTTGACGTAAATATACTTTGCAAGGTACTTGCACTTGTCAGCATCTTTCTTAGCCATTTGATAAAGATTCTTTATTCTACAAGAAAGCCTGAAATAACAGAACTGTACTTTGGATAATGAATTCTTCATCTGTGGAGAACTTTAAAACAAAGTACAGTGTTGGCATTTTTTTTCTTTTGAGTGAGAAGGCTGATATATCTTTTGAATCCGACAGGAAGACATAAATTAATAGAGTTCTGGAGTTCAGTTTCTCATTAATAATCCATTTTGTCATGGTTCTTGGCATTGTCAGGCTAGTAGCTGGTTCATATTTTGCTGAAGGATAAAAGCAGATTGTGTCTTAAGGCACAGAGCAGGAATAAAGAGTTTATTGCCTTTTGGGGGAACTACATGCTATAAGAAAAACATTGTTTTGCAAAAAGTTTCAGTTTTTCCTTAGAAGTACACTGTACATTTCCCTGGGTAAAGCTTTTAAGATTTGAAAATGGCTCCGAGAGCCTTGGAATATTATAGTTTTACATCATTGCTTAGCGTTGCCTTTGCTGATGGTTTGCAATGCTTTATTTTTCAGGCAAAGTTTTGGTAAAGTTACTACTATTTTGTATTTTATTTTTAGAACCCTGCAGATTATCATCTGGTGGTTCAAAGACAAATGCAGAGAAGTCACTATTTCTCTTTTCCTGCTGGTTGTCAACATAGTCTGTGATCTCGGTCCGTGCTCTAGGCATGGGACTGGAGGTGCTGTGAGGCTGCAGAGTTTTAAAGCATCTGAAACCTAATAGAAGAGTAATTTTCGCTAATTCTACATTGGTCAGTCTGTCTGTCTGCCTGTCTATTTTGAGGTAGGGTCTTACTATTGTCATCCTGCTTGCGTTGAAACTTACTCTGTAGACCAAACTGGCTTCAAACTCACAGAGATCTGCCTGCCTCTGCCTCCCGAGTGCTGGGATTAAAGGTGTGCAGACCACGTTCTGCTAGTTACCTAGTTTTTATAGAGGTTTCAAAACTTTCTACATTAACATTGACAGATTTTCTTCTGTCTCTCTCTCTCTCTCTTTATCTCTCTCTCTCTCTCCCTCTCCCTCGTCCCCTCTCTCTCTAGATAGGGTTTCCTGTGTAGCCCTGGATGTCTTGGACTTGCTTTTTAGTTCAGGCTGGCCTCGAACTCACAGAGATCCCCCTGCCTCTGCCTCCCGTGTGCTGTGATTAAAGGTGTGCGCCACCACACCTGGCCAGAATTTCTTTTTTAAATTAATTAATTATATGTGCATTGGTATTTTGCCCACATGTATGTCTATGTGAGAGTGTCAGATCTTGGGGTTATAGACAGTTGTGTGTTGTCATCATGTGGGAGCTGGGAATTGAACCTGGGTCCTCTGGAAGAGCAGTCAGTGCTTTTAACTGTTGAGCCATCTCTCCAGCCCCAGTCACAGAATTTCTAATGGCACCATTTAAGCTTCTGTTTACATTTGAAGAACCTGGTTCTTATACAGATTGAACTCTATGCCCTTCCTGATACCTGAAGGTGTGTTCACAAGCTGTCCTAGGGCGAGGCAGCTTGCTGGTAGAGTGGAGATCGGTGCAAGTGATACATATCGTCCTATCTCTTGTGTTTCAGAGTTGGTTTTTTTGTTTTTGTTTTTGTTTTTGTTTTTTTACATCATCCTTAAGCCTTCTAAAACAGGTATGCTTTAGCAATGAAGAATGTTTCATCTTCAATACCAGGATCTTATGCTGCTGTTATTAGATAGCCCTATTATTTTTGTTTGGTCATTTTTACGCTCCCCAAGTAACACATGTAGGGTGTGCAGAGTCCCAAGTGTTTACTGAGATAGCAAGCAATGAGAGAGGGGCTTGTCTGTGTTAGAGGATGAAGGGAAAAGGGCTGAATTATGAGTCAATGAAGAGAATAAGAGAGGTTTCACTTACTCTACTTTGAAGACTTTGTTATTGTCAATATTATTAAATCTTGATGTTTTCTGAGACATTAATGTTCATAATTCGATAAGATTGGCCTAAGTTAATACTTATAAATAGTATGCTATAAAGACTCATTTAGGAATAGAGGGGCTCTTCTTTCTTTTTCCCTCTCCTATTCTTTGCGGGACTGTAAGCATTGGAGGCCAGGATCTGTTTGTCTTCTCTCCCACCCGTGCACCCGCACCCACTGAGCACAGTGGTCTGTATTGTAATCTTCTAGCCCTTTGTGCTGCTTGGCTTTCATCAGCTTGACACAAACATAGACATATCTAGGAAGAGGGAATCTTAATTAAGAAAATGGCTTTATCATACTGGTCTATAGGCTAGTCCATGGGGCATTTTCTTGATTTGATTGATGTGGGAGGGCCCAACCCACGGGGGACAGTGCCGCCCCTGGGTAGGTACCCTTGGGGTGTAAGGGAGCAGGCCTAGCAAGCTGGTGAGCAGTGTGTTTCCATGGCTTCTGCTTTGATTCCTGCCTTGATTTCCCACCCTGACTTCTTCTCTCAGTGATGGACTATGACTTGGAAGTGTAAGATGAAATAAACCCTTTCCTCCCCAGGCTGCTTTTGGTTATAGTGTTTTATCATAGCAACAGCAACCCTAGCAAAGACATCCTGCATATAGAAATTTATCTTAATTATGCCAGCTACAGTATATATATATATATATATATATGGGAAAACTGCCATAGCTGCTTACCTAAATCTTAAATAATTTATGTGTATTGCTTTTTCCATTGTTGTCATTAATGGTAATAGTCTAAGAAAAACTCCATGTTGAAAACTGGTAACAAGCTTAGTGTTGCTTTAATTCGCCCTTGAAGTTTTTACTTTAAAACTAAGCACGATAAAGCAATCTATTTCAAAGGTAGGAAAATTTAGGTTCCAAAGAAGAAGTTTTGAAGTATGATGTAAAACATGTTTCTCTGTAGAGTTAGGAGGGATATTTGTTTTAGTACATGATAATGAAATCTTAAAGAGTAGATTTTGACAAGAGACATTTTGCTGACATAGACTATTTTGTTCATTTTGACTCTCAAATAAGTTCATCTGTCATAATGATTGATTTATGTTCATTTTACACTGTACAGTTTTTGTAGCTGAGTTTTCAATCTATAAACTACAGAAACCCTTGTTTAAGTTAATACTAAATTAAAATAATTATCTTCAAAATTGAGTGACTGGTCATGTGTATTTGACTAGTCCAAAGATTAGCCCAGGGTTAGTTAGCTGAAAAGGTACTACAATCATGACTTATTTAAATAGGTACTAATTTTAAATAGCATGGGTAGGAACATAGAATATAGTAAGGTATCATTTACTTAATTGCTATAGGTTTTTGTTCCCTTGAACTTCTGAGTTTACATGCACTGCAGCCTTGGTGAACCGTTATTTCCTGGTTTGAACTGGGTACGGGTTTGCTGCTTATCAAGTGAAGGGCATTAAAAATCCTGATTTCTGGGAAGGGGGAAGGGGGGCAAAAAAAATTGAAAAATCCTGATTTCTATGTACCTGCCTTGTTAGTTGTAACTGTTAGAACAATTTGAAAGATGTTTTTGTTTGTTTGTTTTGTGCCTCAAAAATGAAACATTTCTACTCTAGAGCCAGGGGAATGGCGGATTTCTGATGGCTGTGCTGAAAACCAGTGCAGGTGACTAGTGTATGTGGTGACTGCTGTGGCGAATTATAGCAGCTCTGTGGTTTAGGTGGATGGCAAGCTAGTCAATGTGGCTAACCTCATTGCCAAGAAATTTTTTTTCCCAAAGGTAGGGTTTGGAAAAAAACTATTAAAATGTGGAAAGCTCACAACTATTTGCATATTTTATTTCTTTTTCTTTATTGCTAAAAATTCTATAATTCAGATAGTCTTGTTTTTTTTTTTTCTGTGTTGTCATCAGTGTCTATGCTGATGAAGTCTATCCTGACAGTGTATGTATTTCTAGAAAATGTGTACACTTAGAAAGGTTTGGACACAATTTTGGGGAGTTAGTTGACATTCTGGAAGATTATCTCCTGGAGATACACTGGACTTCAGGTTCTGCTGTGTTTTGACACAGTCTCATGTAGCCAGGCTGAACTGGTCTCGAGTGGGTGTTGTGTGGCCAAGAATGGACTTGAACTTCTGATCCTCCTGCCTCCACTTCCTGAAGGCTGAGATTACGTGATTGCTCCTACCCCAGCTGGGAACTTTGCGTTGGTGCTACAGATGGAACCCAAGGCTTTGTGCACACTAGGCAAGTAGCGTCCCAGCGGAGCTGTAGTTCCTCTTCTCCCATCCCCACTTTGTTTCTTCCTCACTCTGTCACTCCCTCAGTCCCTCCTTTACTTTTTTAAAAAACATCTTTGTCCCAGTTTGTAATGTTTTCTTCCTGGGAGCCTGTTCGATTTACTCTCTCATCAAAGGTCTACTTATAGAGGGGCGCGGTGGTGCACACCTTTAATCCCGGCACGTGGGAGGCAGAGAGAGGCAGGAGGATCTGTGTGAGTTCAAGGCCAGCCTGGTCTACAGAGTAAGTTCCAGGACAGCCAGGGCTACACAGAGAAACCCTGTCTTAAAAAACCAAGCTAAACCAACCAAACAAAAACCGGTCTACTCATGCTCATGGCACCAGTGATCCTTGATCCTAGGGAGTGTTTGTTTGACTGCACAGGGGAGAGACACTGTGAGAAAATAGAATTAACCATTTCCTGAATGGGAAGAGCAAGCTATCAGTGAGATCAGGGTGGGAGTAGGACCAGAGTGTGAAAGGATAGCACACGAAGAGGAAATCTGAAAGTGAGCTATGTAAAGACTCGTTGGACAGTGCTTTTCATTTTCTTTTCTTTCTTTCCTTCTTTTTCTTTTCTTTTTGTTTGTTTGTTTGACAAGGTCTCACTATATAGCTCTTACTGGCCTAGAACTTGCTGTGTAGACCAGGTAGTCCTCAAACTCTTGCCTCTGCCTCCAGAGTGCTGGAACTAAAATTGTGAGCCACCATGCCCACTGCCCAGCTACTCTGACTGGGTGATGGAGATGGTGCTGATGGGGGTGGTGCTGATGGAGATGGTGCTGATGGGGATGGTGCTGATGGAGATGGTGCTGATGGGGATGGTGCTGATGGGGATGGTGCTGATGGAGATGGTGCTGATGGGGATGGTGCTGATGGAGATGGTGCTGATGGGGATGGTGCTGATGGAGATGGTGGTGATGGTGATGGTGCTGATGTAGATGGTGCTGATGGGGATGGTGCTGATGGAGATGGTGGTGATGGGGATGGTGCTGATGGGGATGGTGGTGGTGGTGGTGGTGGTGGTGGGGATGGTGGTGGTGGGGATGGTGGTGGTGGTGGTGGTGGTGGTGGTGGGGATGGTGCTGATGGTGATGGTGGTGGTGGTGGTGGTGGGGATGGTGCTGATGGTGATGGTGGTGGTGGTGGTGGTGGGGATGGTGCTGATGGTGATGGTGGTGGTGGTGGTGGTGGTGGTAGTATGATACTATTGGTTTCAACCTGGATCCCAAAAGCTCCCTGGCAAGAGAATTTGTCATATTGGCAAATCTTCTATTTCTTGTTGATAGGAGATTAAAATTTTACCCCATGGCAGAGTTTATTTAAAATATACACATTCCTTGGATAAGAATTTGTATTTCTTTGCATATATGTCTTGTATGTCTGTATGTGGGTGCCAGATCCGCTGGAACTAGAGTTAGAGACAGTTGTGAGCCACCATGTGGGTGCTGAGACTTGAAGTGAGTTCTCTGGAAGAGCAGCCAGGCTCTTAACCGCTGAGCCATTTCTTCAGCCCCAACAATCTGTATTGTATTTGTTAAACCATGCTGTACCAGCATTTTTGAGCAAAGTACATCAGAGATTCTTTTTTTGTTTGTTTGTTTTTTGTTTTGTTTTGTTTAATTTTGAGACAGGGTTTCTTTGTCCCTGACTGTCCTGGACTCACTTTGTAGACCAGGCTGGCCTCGAACTCACAAACAATCTGCCTGCCTCTGCCTCCCTGAGTTGTGGGATTAAAGACGTGTGCCACCACGCCTGGCTTACATCAGAGATTCTTAGACTCTGATCTCAGAACCTCTTTATATTCTTAATTTTTGTTTATATGGGTTCAATATTGATCAACATTTAACTGCAGTGTATGTTAAAACAAACTAAAACTATTTTAGTTTCTTAGCCCATTGCATATTAGCATAAATAACATTCCGATTATCTGCTCATTATGTGATATCCCAAGCATTATTTTCTGAAACCAAATAAAGCAAAAGAAGATAGCATGAAGACTGGAATTGTTTACATTTTTGCAAGTTATTGTCAGGCTTACTAGAAGACAGCTGGATTCTCATTTCTGCATCTGTAGTCTGATTTCATATGGTGCTGGTCTCCGTGCACAGCCCTGGCTGGCCTGGAAGTGGCCTTGTAGGTCAGGCTGGCTTTATGAGACTCTTTCTGCTTCTGCTTCTGAAGTGCTGGCATTACAGGTGCTTGACACCAGACCTGGGTAGTTGCCCTTTGCGTATTTCTTCTGCCTATGGAGGAGTTCGTCACATCATGGCGTAAGCATTTGAAAAATACCAGTAGGTGGGAATCCTCATCTCCCAAATGTTAGGAATTCATTATGCCTTATCAAAAAGTTACATTTGCCCATGTTATCCATACTCACCCATGTCATCACCAAATTTAAAAACAGTAATTATTTCACTGGCAGGGTACAGTTTAGGGACTTACATGTGTATATGTCAGCCACCTGCTCTACCACTTAGTGACAGCCTGAGGATCGTAGAACAAGTTTTAAGATTTGAGGAACTGTCACACAGCAATGGATGTTTCAAAAATCTAAAATTTGCTTGAAAGTTTGTGTTTTGTCATTGGCATCCAAAATATCCACTTTTTTTCCCCCTGAAATACAGGCTTACTTGGTTCTGTTTTGGGGGAAAAAAAAGCTGTCTTCCCATGTCTAAGCTGCAGTAACCACAGTCACTTCTGTCTGCCAGTCACTCCTCTGAAGTGAGTTGAAGTTGAAAATCACAAGGGTTGCTTGTGCCTTTGCCTAAGGCTTTGGGTAGGATTCGTATTTTGTCACAGAATGTTAGACACATACCCGATTCATAGTTGATAATTTTTAGTTTTATCAAGGACATTCTGAAGTGAGCTGCCTCTTTTTCTTGCTGGTTTTAAGTGCCAATGCTAATGGCATAGACTTCTGTCACTGTTAGTGGAGTGCAGTGCACTGCTTTGTTTGTCTTGTGCTAAGGCACCAGCTATTCAGTCCAGTTTTGCTTTGTGCCCTATCAAAGGAAATGTCAACACAGCAACAAAAAGACTACTACTATCTTAGGACTGTGACAATAACTGACTCTGTTCTTCCAAAAGGACTGTGGACCACCTGTGAGCAATGGAAGTCTATGTGAGGTGAGATACATATATAATTTGCTCCGTGTCCTTCCTTCCTTCCTTCCTCCCTCCCTCCCTCTTTCTTTCTTTCTTTCTTTCTTTCTTTCTTTCTTTCTTTCTTTCTTTCTTTCTTTCTTTCTTTCTGCTGTTTCACTTGACAGAAAAGTTATTTGAAAAGAAACAGGTATTTAGGATGCTGGTTCTGACCTAGGCTGGAGCTGGGGTACTGCTTATTGAGTGCTTTCCCGAGTGGGATGCTCTGCTGAATACTCTCCGGTGTTACAGCAGCCTTTGCCCTTAGAAAATGGACTCTGTCATCAGCCTTGGCTGCGCCCACAAAGGGAAGAGGGTCAGAGGAACAGATGCACAGGTGTTAAATCACAGCTCTCCAACAGAGAGCCGTGGGTAAGTTTGCAGAGTGATTATTTGCAAAATAAAGCAGTTGGGCTAGATGGCTAGGAGCCTGTTCAGCTGTAATAGGCCATGATAGTTTGGCTACTAGTTAGTGCTGAACCATTTATTAACTACATTTATTCTTTAAACTGAGTATATTAGATAGGGCTTGTGCTTAATATCATTACATTGCTTAAGCACTGACGTTTGCACTATGGAAAAATAGAATGCATAAAAGAGGAAGGAGAGGAGACCTGCCAGGGGGGAGGCTGTGGGAGCAAGTGGATTTTATGTGCAGAGAAGAAAAAATGTGGGTGTTGAGGGTTGTGCAATTGTGGAAATGCTAATATAACTCTGAAGGAAGGTTTGAGTTTAGATTTAACGTACAGGTCTGTGAGTTGCAAAGTCTGTCATTGGTAGATCCCAGTGTTGCCACGTGTAGTATGAACTTCTAAAAGCCAATCTCCAAAGTAAGGAGTGGATCTGAACGTAAGCACTGCTGATTCTGGGTTCATTTTAGCGCCATTGACTTTGACTTGAGAGCTGTGCTTTCCCTCTGAAAGGGGAACCAGTCTTTGGATAAGAAACATTATGATTATTTTCAAAGAAGGAATGCATCTCAGTAGGGAAAAATGGCATCCAAATCCAGATTTCTGTCTAGCCCAGTCCAGCATCAATGCCTTTCTTTCTTCCTTTCCATATTTAGAATGCTAGTGAGAGGGATTTGGTGAATCCTGGAAGGTGCAATTTAGCTTCTTGAAAAGGAGAGAGGGCGCCTGTGATGCAATTTTGTGTTCAGGCAAATCAAACTGGAAAGGTGGAAAAGCTGCCATTGTGGCAGTATTTAGGGAAAAAAGACTCCAGAGACTGTGTGTTTTGGAAATATTTGACAACATTAGCAACATCAACTACTGACACAAAAGAGAACCACCTCTTTGCAAATCTTCCACAGCTGTGCCTGGAAAAGCAGCTTCATTGGAACGTTCCCACAAACTGTCATCAGCCATGCCGCGCAGCTTCACAAATCAGAAATGATATCTTCAGGCGCTGCTGTCAAGTGTTATTCAAATAATACCAGCCTCACATTTGAATAACAGCAGACATTTTGAATTAATTAATCAGATGAGATAGTCTAGGCCTTTTCTCATTAGTCTCTGGGTCAGGCTGGGGAAGATATATGTGGTGGTGATGATACACTTGCCTTTAATCATGATTTATGAAGATTTAGGATTGTGTGTGATTTGTCAGAGGTTCTGGGAAAAGGCTGGTGCATATTTCATTACCTAATCTGAGATTGATTTTATGATGCTAGCAGAGCTCACACTGTTGTTCAAATGCGTGCGAAGTCCAGGGCACCACATGCAGGGCCTCTGGCTGCCTTGTCTTTGCAACCGGCAGCCAGTGTTATGAAACTTAGCTGCCTGTAGTTATCCGTTCTTGCTTTAGTTATGGGAAGAATTTATACTGCATCCAATGGGAGAAGTTTCAGTGGATGTTGAGCTAAAATACATACCAGACATCATAACTATGACCTGGTATGAATCATGGACAGGGTTGGTTAATTTCATGGGTTAGTCATGGTGAAGATATAACATTTCATGGCTTGTCAAAGATTAATAGAAAAATCTTATTAAAATGGTACAAATACTGGAAGAACAAGCAGGGAACTTTCCCTCACATTATTTTGTACTCAGGATTAATTTTAGCACAACTAGGATGTAAAGTCATATTTTTGACTGTTGTTCAAACCATTAATAACTTATTGTAAATCAAAATATCTTATGCAGAAGTATCTAGTTCAGCGCCTGGTTTGCAGCTGATCCTGAATGTTTGCTCATCTCTCTTTGTACATGCCTTTTCCTATTTCCATTTGACTTTTAAAGCTCTGCTAGCTTTGTTTGACTTTTGCATTCCTAACATTTAAAAAAATCCTGTTGATCTTAATGTTTTATTTGGGGGAGAAATGTTTTATTTGGGGGAGAAGAACACAGGAGGAGGAGGCTGTCCCCTTAGCAGACTGGATGGCTGGGCCAGAGCTGCTGTCGTGTGTATGGTGAAGCATGAGGGTGAGGGTGGGGTGGTGGGAGTCATGGTGATGGCGCGGTGATGGTGATGGTAGAGTGAGGATGGTGCTGATGGTGGGTGAGGATGGGGTGATTGTTACGGTGATGATGGCGTGAGGGGTAAACACATCAGAACTTGAATGTTAGCCTATTAGCATTTGGGGATTATACTGACTGTTCCCAGTGGATTTTTTTCTGTACCACCTGACTCTGCAGATAGTTATGTATTTATAAATTGATGTTTTTGTCTTCCTTCTCTCAGGTATACTAAAATACAAGCTGTGTGGGATATTTAGGAATAATAAGACCATTTTCAGTATTGTTACACAAGTTTAAAAGTTACTTTTTCATTTTAAGGATCTTCTGTTAGGCATTGTACTACCGGGGTGACTGGTCAGTGCTTTGGGAGCTGGTTACTCTGGTGCCTGACGCATCTCGTTGCATTAAAGGCTGACAGTTCTAAGGTGTTCACTTTGGGGCGGGGACTTTACAGTAATAGGATGCATTGGTATTAGGAGAGAACGCTGTTTAAGGGTAGCTTGATAGTTCTGTTATTGCAGAACAACACCGACGTCTAAATGCAGTAGATCTGGGTCCCACTCTTACCTGCTACATCATTGATCTGTAACCCTAATCTTTTCTGAGGTTTAGTTTTCTTTTTCCCTAAAGCAACGCTCTTAATACCCAGCTTTCAGGGTTGTGGTGAGGATGAGAGGGGAATGTGTGTAATACCTAATGAGTTGTACGCATGTAGCAGGTGCTTCAAAAATGACAGCTATTGCTGTTATTTTATCTTTTCATTTATTTCTTAAAGAAACTCTGTGAGATACAGGCATGGGAGCACATGCTTTTATCCTAGTGCTCGGGAACTCGAGGCAGGAGGGCTTTGCGTTCAAGGTCATCTTCTACCACATACTGTGTTTGAAGCCAGCATGGGCGACATTACGCCTTTTCTCGAAATAAAACCAAATCAAAACAACAAAAGGAGCGTGTAGGGCGTGCTGTATTCAGTGACGGAAGGAAGACCTCAGGCAAACGCTCTCTGTTGACCAGGATTCCCTAGGAGGACGAAGGGGCAGACAGGGATGGCCTCAGACGTGTCATTGTGCCTTGCACAAGGTCACAGTGGCTAGCTCTGATTGGTGCAAGCAAGAGGACAGGACTAGAATTTTACACATTTTACTTTAGAAACTGATGGAAAAAAATGATCAGTGATTATATGCAGTGGTTAATAATAGGGACTTAAAATTGGGCAGCAGTGGTTTAAATTAAACTGAGATGTAAAGTGAATAGCTAATAAAAAGAAAGAAAGGAAACAACAAAATTGAGATGCAAGAAGGCTTAGGTCAGTGGTTCAGCGTATGGGCTGCACCCCTCTGGCAAACCTCTCCAAGATATTTACATTATGATTCATAGCAGTAGCAAAATTACAGTTATGAAGTAGCAACAAAAAATAATTCTATGGTTGGGGGTCAGCACACCATGAGGAACTGTATTAAAGGGCCTCAGCACTAGGACGGTTGAGAACCACTGTCTTAGATGATTGATTAGGATCATTTTATCTTCACTCATGCGATGGCTCATTTCTATTTATCCTTCATATCCTGAGCCGTGTCCTTCTAGAACAGGCTTGAACTCTCAATTCTTGTTTTAAAAATTACATTTTATTTACTTTTATTTACTTGTGTGTGTGCATGTGTATATACGTGGCACAGTGCATGTGTATAGTACTTTGTTCTCTCCTTCCGTCTCTACATTTGTTCCAGGGATTAAACTTAGGCCACCAGACCTCTTGGCAAGCTCTGCTGAGCCTTTTTATTGGTCCAAACTCTCTGTTAGTTACCTGTTTTATGTACCTAATTGTATCCTGTCTACCCCCCACCCCGCCACTTTGCTATTACGCTCATGACAGTGTATTTATGTTCTTTTCCTGTCAGGGAACTGTGGTCAGTAACTGGGCAGAGTGGTTGTTTTTTTTTTTTTTTTTTTTTTTTTTTTTTTTTAACTTTTTAAATATTTATTTATTATTATGTATACAGTGTTGTTGCTTGTACACCTGCTAGCCAGAAGAGAGTATCAGGTTACATTATAGATGGTTGTGAGCCACCATGTGGTTGCTGGGAATTGAACTCAGGACCTTTGGAAGAGCAGGTGGTGCTCTTAACCACTGAGCCATCTCTCCAGCCCATGGTTGGTTTTTTTTTTTTTTTGTCCGTTGATGTGTCTTTGTTAAAATGAACTCAGTGTCATATATGATGACGAAAGGGGAGAGTAAAGTGTTAGTTTTGGGTAAAGGCCTCAAGGAAATGGAGAATGGATTGCAGGGCTGTGTGGTATGTTTATTATCAACCTCCTAAGATAGTGTCACGTCATTTCCCAACATATATACTAACTCATATGCATACCAGAAGCATATGATTGCTCCACCTGCTTGAGGATATTGTTTTTATATTTAGTAAAATCCAGTGGTGTAAAGTTAACCATTTGAACTATACGGTTCACTATCATCCTCTAGTCACCATGTTACACAACTGCCATTTTGTTCTTGTTCCAAAACACTTTCACCATCTCACAAGATGCCTTCTTTACCCATTATTATGCCGTTACTATTCTTTCCTCACTCTTTGCTGACCACCAGTGTGTTTCCTATCCGTATAGATTTATCTTCCCTAGATGCTTCATATTAATTTAATATGTGGTATTTTCACTGGCTTCTTCCAGCTAATAATGTTTTAAGGGTTCATCTATATTGTAGCATATATTAGTATTTTATCCATTTTTATGGTTGAGTAATATTCCATTTTATGGCTAAACTATAGTTTATCAGTTGATTACAAATAGCATTCTTTTTTTTGGCTCTTGTGAATAATGCTATTATGACCATGTACAAGCATTTGCTTGATTATGTTTTTAATTCTTCAGTGTCTGTGCGTAGGTACTGCTGGATCTGGGTCGGATGGTAACTGTATTCACTGTGTGTGTGTGTGTGTGTGTGTGTGTGTGTGTTTCTGGAGATTGAACCCAAAGCCTCAAGCACTGAATCTTCTGCCCTTATTTTAACTTTCTGAGGAAATGTCAATCTGTTTTCCACAGGATTATAGCATTTTACAGTTATGTCAGCACCAATCATATGGTCCTAATTTTTCAATTTTCAACAAATTATTTCTTATTTTCTAATCGCAGTGGTCCTTGCCTGTAAAAGGGTATCTTCTTGTGGTTTTAATTTGGGAGTTTTTTTTCCCTTCATTCTTTTTTTTCCTTAAGCTTTTTATTGGGGGGTGTGTGTGTGAGTTTCACATCATGCACCCCAATCCTGCTCATTTCCCCTTCTATCCTCACCTCACCTTTGCAACCTTCCCCCCAACAGAGAAAAGAAATCTTGTTGTGGAAGCTTTAGTGTGTCCCATAGAATACATACCCTCTGTCCACACTTGTTTGTTTGCAATATTCATCGCGATGACTCCTTGGTCTGGTGTGAGGCCTCTGGCTTCTGCTACTCTATCAACACTGGGCCCTCCCTGGGACTCCTCTCAGACACCCTGTTGTTGCCCTGTGTCATGGAGATCTGGTGGTTTGGATCTATAGCGCCAGCTCCTTCATGCACTCCAGCAGTTCATGGGTGGGGTAGACGTTGGGCTGGGCCAACTCATAGCCCTGGATCTGGGCCTGAGAGGTGTCTGAGCTGGTCAGCCCACCAGCTCTCCCACTCTATGCTCTTGGGGCCAGCTCACTGGTAACCGCTGCAACTAGGGCCAGCGCGAGCCTGCTGCCCTGTGAGATGCAGGCCTAGCTCTTCGAAATGCTGCAGCAGGTGAGGGGCAGGACCAGCTCTACTGCTCTCATGGTCCCATGGACGAGCTCTCCTGGCAAAAGAGGGAGAGGGGACATTAGGCCTGTACCAGATGTGTGGTTTGCAAATATTTTCTATTCTATAGGTTATTCTACTTTGTTGAAAATGTTGACCTCGGCTGGGCGGTGGTGGTGCACGCCTTTAATCCTAGCACTCGGGGAGGCAGAGGCAGGTGAATTGCTGTGAGTTTGAGGCCAACCTGGTCTACAAATCCAGTCTAGGACAGCCAAGGCTACACAGAGAAACTTTGTCTTGAAAAAAACCAAAAAAAAAAAAACTAAACCCCCCCAAAAAAGGAAAATGTTGACCTCTGGTGCACTAAATGTTTTAAAAACTGTTGAAGTTGTTTATTTTGGTAATCTAAGCATCCATTGTCAAATCCAAAATCAAAAGACTACTATTTTTTAAGTTTATTTTTATTTTATATGCACTGGTATTTTGACAACACATATGTCTGTGTGATGGTGTCGGGTTCCCTGGAACTGGAGTTACAGGCAATTGTGAGCTGCTGTGTGGGTGCTGGGAATTGAACCTCAGTCTTGGAAGAGCAATCAGTGCTCTTAACTGCTGAGCCATCTCTCCAGCCCCCAGATTAATTTTTTTTAAAGAAGGCCTATTTTATTTTATTTTATTGGTACAGATGTTTTACCTACATGTAAGTTTGTGCCACCTGTGGCCAGAAAGGGCGTGAGGTCCTCGGAACTAGTTATTCCTGGAGGTAAACTGCCAGGTTGGTGCTGGGAACTGAACCCAGGTCCTCTGGAAGAACAAGTGCTGCTCATAATCACTGAGCCATCTCTCCAGCTTCCAGCTTCCTAGGTTGTTAAGGTTTTATATTCATGGGGTTCTGTACGTGCTGTAAAGTAGGGGCTCCGCCTCATTCTCTTCCATGTGCCTCTCCAGTTACCTCAGCACCATTTGTTTATGATTCTGGTCTTTATTGTGTGGTCTTGGTACCTTTGTTGAAAATAAGCTGGCTGTAGATACATGGTTTTACTTTTGGAGTGTGCTGCTGTTAGCCAGGCTGGAAGGGAAAAGCCATGTAAGTCTGTTGATGTTGGACATGGAACCAAAGGATTGGAGTTTATCCTGCTGGGTTTTCATCTTGCTTTGGCCCAGTATTTCTTCACTGTGTCCCAATCTCCCTTTTGGAATGGAAGTGTATTTTCTGTGCCATTGCATGTTGGAAGTATGTAATTTGGTTTTTAATTTTAATCTTACACAGTATACAGTTAAGAGGTACGTGCATCTTAGAAGACAACTTGGACTTTTAATTTTTTTGGGGGGGGGCAGGTTTCTGAGACAGGGTTTCTCTGTGTAGCTTTGTCCTGGATTTGCTTGTAGACCAGGGTGTTTTAAATTGTATTTGCTGTAAAAGACATGGGGACTTTTAAAGTTGTGTGCAGTGTCTCTGGAGGCTAGTAGAGGAGGTGGAAATCCCCTGCAAGTGGACTTAGAGATGCTCTGAACTGTCTGGTGTGGCTGCTGGGACCCAACCCTGGGTCCTCAGCAAGAACACTTCTCTTTCTTAACCACTGGGCCATTTCTGTAGCCCCTGAAACTGATCTTTATGTGTTAATCTTCTGCCTTGTAAATGTTCACATTTTATTGAGTCTACTAGGCTTTTTGTGTTTTGGGGGTCATACTATCTACAAAGAGAGAGTTTTATTTCTATTTCTTGCTTTATTGGCCTGGCAGACTTTGTTTTTTCCAGACGGGTTTTCTGTATACCCTTGTCTGTCCTGGAATTTGCATGATAGACCAGGCTGGCCTTGAACTCACAGACATGTATCTGCTTCTGCCTCCTGAGTACTGGATCAAAGTGTCCACTACCACTGTCTGCTGAACTTTTAACACAATGTTGAATAGCTTTGGAGGAAATATGTCTTGTTTGTTTGTTTGTTTTCTGCTTGGGTTTGATCTTAGTGAGTAAGCTTTGAGTTATCACTGTGCATGTTGCTAGTTGTGGGGTTTTCACAATTGTCACCCCATTAAATAAAAAAAACCTTATTTTATGTTTTGCCTGCACCACGTGTGTATGTGTACCACATGTGTGGTGGTGCCCTTGGAGTTATGGATGGTTGTAAGTTACCATCTTGGCTTTACTGTTTTTTTTTTTTTTTTTTTTTTTTGAGACAGGGCTTCTCTGTGTAGCCTTGGCCATCCTGGACTCACTTTGTAGACCAGGCTGGCCTTGAACTCACAGTGATCCGCCTGCCTCTGCCTCCCGAGTGCTGGGATTAAAGGCGTGTGCCACCACGCCCGGCTGGCTTTACTGTTTTGATTACTAATTTAGTCTTTCTTAGGGATCATCTCAGATTAAGACTATTTTGTTAAGTCTGTGTAAGTAATTTGAGTGCTTCAAGAAATTGTCCATTTTTTCCAAGTTCCGGATGGTTATACAGTGTTGTCCGTAGTAGTCTTATTTATTTATTTATTATTTTTATAGTGTTGGTAATAGATTTTGGGCTACTCTGTTGGTAGTATTCTTTTAGGCATGTTTTTATTTCTTTAGGTTAGAAGTAATATTTCTACTTTCATTTCTGAGTCTTTAGTTTGTTTTTGTTTTTGTTTTTTTTTTTTCTTTTTTTCCCTCCTATTGTAGCTGGAGCGTGCTTATTTTATTTGTATCTTTCTAGGACCAAACTTTGGCTTTTGATCCTATTTATTTATTTTTATTCTGTTTTGGCAGTTTCCACTTCAGTGTTTATTATTTTCTTTCTCTTGCTAGTTTTAGATTTACTTTGTTCTGTTCCTTTAAGGTTTGAAGTTATGTTATTGATTTGAGGGTTTTTTTTCTTTGCAATATCTTTCCATCTTGTCCCATCTTAACTTTTGAGGCTCAGGTGTTCACCCTCTCAGCTTCTTAGACATCTTGGACCAAAGGCATGGGCCCCTGTAAAATATCTTTAAGGAAGCCGTTTACCGCCTCCCCACGTAGCTCAGACTGTAGATTTGTGTCATGGATTTCTTCTTTTTTCTCTCCTTTAGAGGGTAATTTTAATACATGCTAATTTTTTGGTGTTTTTAAATTTTTTCTTTTCTTTTTTTTTAATTTTTAAATTATACATGCTAAGTTTTCATGGGCATGTTTTAATTTTACTTTTTTTCCAGTTCAGTATTTTAAACACATCACCCCACATTCTTTTTCCCAGCATGTCAAGAACTGGACTGCCAGTCTTACTGAGAACTCTTTGTGCATGATAAGGTGCTTCTCTTGCTATGTGTGGATCCTTTTGCATTTGCCTCTGTAGCTTATTGAAACTTTTGGATGTCTTTAGCCAATTTCAAAAGTTCTCGGCCATTATGTGAGGAATTTCTTTCTGCCCTTCTCTGTTTCGCCTTCCTTTTGGTATCCCCAGGACAAGCACATTGACATGCGTGACACTGTAAGTTTTTGCAGGGTTCTTTGTTTTTCTTTTCATATTTGCCGTGTGCAGCCTCGTCTTTTAGCTGTGCTCAGCTTCGTGAGTGAGTGTATGCATGCATGTATGCTCTGCCACTGTACTGCACCCTCAGCTAGGATTTTGATAAAGATTTCCTTGAATTCTAGAAACCTAAATAAAGGGAAAAAATTAAAAAGAGAGAAGTAGAAAAAGAAGGAAGAATAGATTCTGTCTTTATAGACTGTCTCTCTGGGGGATATTTTATTGTTTAGCTTGGCTAAGCAGTATGCCCTAGTGCTTGCTTTTCTGCTTGTGCTTAGCCCCTCAGCCAGAAGTGAGACTTCAGAGCATTTGTGAGGCTTTCTAAGTTCTGAAGTGTGGGCAGTGCTTGGGAAATCCTCTTTTCCTGGGCAAGGGTAGCACTCAGTCTTGGGCACTGTTCTGTGAGCTTGTGCCACAAGTAGCTGCCCAGTTTTCCTCCCCTCCCCCCAAAAAAAACCATATTTTGGAGGAATGTCCCATTTTTCTATCTGAGTGACTTATGCATCAGGTGAAACAAACCAGAACCTTCTATTTGTTCTTCAGACAGCTCCCGGAAGGTCAGAAGAAACGCAGCTCTTTGATAAAAAGTCTGTTCTGCTCCTTCGGTACCAGGGGTCAGCATCCCACCTGACACTCACTGTGGTTTTTGAGATCCCCACTGAAGCAAGTGGGTAGAATGGGAGGGAATGAATGCATGCTAAGAAGCTATCCTCCTGTTTTGTGTGGCCCTGGTTGTTTACGTATTTTTTTTAAAGAAGATCTATTTATTTATTATGTATATAGTGCTCTGCCTGCATGTACACCTGCAGGCCAGAAGAGGGCACCAGATCTCATTATAGACGGTTGTGAGCCACCATGTGCTTGCTGGGAATTGAACTTAGGACCTCTTGAAGAGCAGACAGTGCTCTTAACCGCTGAGCCATTTCTCCAGTCCCCTGGTTGTTTACATATTTATTTCATTATTTGGTTTCTTTAAGGCTTTATCTTCTAGAGTTCTGGATTTGATTTGGACAGTTTTACTTGACCTTTTGAAATTTCTAAGGAAGGTGCTGCTTCCTCAATTTCTTGCTGTTGTTCCGGAAACTGGGGCTCAGTGTTGAATATGTTGGCCTGATGTACTGCAGGTGGCTCCGTGGACTTTCCAACAGTACTTTCATCAATTTTTTTCCTCAGGGAAGAAAGCAGAGCTGTAGACAAAGTCTGGAAAAAATACAGTAAGTTTAAGTTGATCTGTGAGAGTACTAAAAATTCCAGCATTGAATCCACTGGACACAAAGGGCTAGTAGTCAGAGTGCAAACTGGAAGCCCAGGGAAGAGTAAAGCTAGGAAGTACATCAGACAGCTCTCTGAGAAGAAGTGCACCGTGTGCTCCTTATCCTAAGCTGATTCAGTAGAATATGGCTTTTGAATGGGAGAAGGAAAGAAATTGGTGATGGCTTGCAGGTGACTCAGAGTGACATCTTTTTCTTCCTTTATGCTGAGAAGGGTATCAGGTTTGTGATCAGAGAAGACCTGTGAGAGAACAGAGTAGATAGCGAAAGATGTACGAGGGGAAGATGGAAGAACAGAGTTGACATCATAAGAGGAGGTGGATCGGGACCGGATCCTTTTAGGAATTTACAAACAACATACAAGGCAGGCACACCTTCAGTCTCCTCAGTGTTTGGGAGGCAGAGGCAGGCAGATGTCTGTGAGCTTGAGGCCAGCTGGGTCTACATAGAAAGCACCAGGTCAGCCAGGCCTACACAGAGAGACCCTGTCTCAAAAAACCTAAACAAATAAACAAATAAATACAAAAAAGTAAAAACAACATATAGCTTTGTAATTAGTATATATTTATAATGTGTACCAACTGCATCAAGGTAATTAGAATTTCTACCTGAGACATTCTACTTACCTTAAAACATTCCATCAGTTGTTTTACAAGATTTTCATCCTAGCTCTGCTGTAGTTCTTTAAAAAACAACAACAACAACAACAACAAAAACAGCAACAAAAACCCTGCCATAAAGTGAGGGAAGGGTAAGGCTGTGGGATTGTGAGCTGGAAAATGGGGAGAGCTTACTGAAATATTAAGTTTCTTTGATTAGAGTATGTTATTTGTTGGTTAGGAGTTCGGCTGGCGAGATAGTGTTGAAGGGAATAGAAAAGTGACCTGACCAAGGGTAAGGAAGATACTGTTAGACTGCAGATTCATCTGAGGTTGCAGACTGGAGCTGACATTGTGCTAGTGTGACCAGCTGTGACTTCTCCAGGAAGTCAGCATTGATTCCAAATGTCTCATGAGTTTGGGTGTACTTGGAAGGTGAGAGAAATGAATAGACATGTAATGGGTTACAGGCTTTGTTAGACTAGTTAGGACATTCTTTTATGCACTTAGGTGCCAGAAGGAAACATTGAGAGGCAGAGAAGATGGAGGAATTTGTAGATTGTTTGGTGTGATTTGACTCTGGGAAAGAGGATTGACAGAATTAAGATTCTGGATACAGGATGAGGCATTTGAGTTTTAATCCAAAGAGGAAGTATTCCAGGTGAAGGATGACACATTTAGGATGTGCGTGTGGGAATGTGTCATAAGAAGCCAGAGCTAACAGTCACCGATTTATTTATTTGTTTGTTTGTTTGTTTATTTTTAAGGTGGTCAGAGGCTAGGGCAGTGGCCAAATTTCTTACATGCTTCTGGAGGCCACAGACTAATGAGTAACTTAAGATAGAGAAGACTTGAGTCTTATGCCTACATTTTTAATGAATGTGGGTGAATATTAATATTAGTTAATGGCCAGCAGTGAATGTTGCTTTGCCACGTTAATTTTTCTTAGCTAATTAGTTATTTCCAATGAAGATCAAGCTCTGGTCATTTTATTTGGAAATAAGCAGATATTAATTTAGGAAAACGAGCCTTGTGTAAGCGCTGTTCATACTTGGTGTTCATTCTGCGGCGTGTGCTGAGCGCCTGTTCTTGAACGCCATTTTCTAGGGGAAGAGACAGACCAGCAGGCGGAGTGAGCTCAGTGCTGGAGTGCCGCCCTCATGAGCTCCTCGCAGCTCCCTATCTGTGTGTGTGTGTGTGTGTGTGTTTATGTGTATAAAAATGTTTTTGCTTGAGTGTATGCATGTGGTACCTGTAGAGGTCAGAAGAGGACATAGGGTCCTCCTGGAATTGTGGTTAGAGTTAGTTGTAAGCCATCATATGGGTGCTGGGAGCTGAATGAATGAATGAATGAATTAATAAACAAATAAGGACCCCCACACACACACGAACAAAAATTTCTGACAACAAAGGAACAGACCACATAGAATCACTCACACATGGCATGTAATTAATATAAGAAAGCATCACAGATAAAATTGAAGGTTTGCTGTTTATCTTTCCCTTATCCCATTCTCTTTCCTTTTTCTTCATCCAACACCAAATTTATTCTTTATAATTACCATGATTTTGCCTTAAATTAAGGGTGATCCACATTCTTCATGTTACGTATATCTAACCGTGTGTAATTGTAACCAAATTGTTGAAGACAATTTAAGGGTGGAAGGTTGATCTGAGCTCACTATTCCAGAAGTTTCAGCACACTATGGCAGGGAAGGCGGGTGGAGCAGTTCATTTCAGTGAGAACTGGTGCTAGAGGCTGGTCATATCAGCTTAGACCCGGACGCAGACAGTGCAGCAGGGAATAACTTTGAAGATCCAACCCCGAGTGACTAGTTCTGCCAGCAAGGCCTTACCTTGTGAAAGCAAGGTTCAATAGCTTCTCGCAAGTAGCACAATCAATTGGAAAAAAAAAATTAATACATGAACCCCCACCCCCTGCCCTGTTCTGTGGTCAAACACAGGTTCTCATACATGCTATGGTCAAACCCAGGACCGTTGGCACTCTGCTACTGAGCTACTGTTACAGCCTCCTACAGCTTTAGTTAGTTAGTTAGTTAGTTAGTTAGAGGCAAGGTCTCATAGTAGACCAGGCAGATCTTGAACTTACAGAGATCTGCCTGCCTCTGCTTCTGAAGAGCTTGGATTACATGTGTGTACCATCATGCCTGGCCCCTGGTCATTGCTGCAGAACAGACCATCCCCACATGGAACATTTAGCAGTTTTAAAATAACAAGCATTTATCATCACAGAGATATTTTTTATTTTTATTTTTATTTTATTGTTTGTGTGTGTGAGCTATTTGTATAGGTATAGTTTAAGTATCTTTGTGTTGTGTGCAGTTATGTCAAGACTTACTTAGGGAGAGTTGCCTCTGATCACCCATGTTAATAGGACCCAAAGACTTTTCCTACATGGTCTATCCATAACATAGCTTACCGCATGGCTGCTGGCTTCTCTCACTGTGAGTAAAAGTGGGGTTCCAGATGGATGCCAAGATGCTATGTACCCTAATCTTGGAATCCTACTACTGTTGCCATATTCTCTTCTGTAGAATTGAGTCTTCAAGTGTAGCCCATGATCAGGGAGAAGAGATTACATGTGAGTGAGACCATCAGGGACTGGCATCATCTGGGAGCTGTATACTGTTCTGGCTAGATGTTGTGTGGTTACTTGCCTAAAATAGAAGTGGACCCAGTGGGCTGTGTCTTGGAGCTTGTAAGAGCACAGAGGATGGCTGAAGGTCTAGGTTTGTTTATGTGTATTGCCAGTTGTGTGCCTATGAGAAGGTGACAGACTGATGTAAGATTTTTGATCTTGTGCTTCTGGGAGTCGAACCTAAGGCCTCATGCATGCTAAGCAAGCTCTCTACCACTAAGCTATATTCTCAACTCTTGTTTTAAGATATCTGCAAAGCGCACATCTGTAATCCCAGCACCCAGGGAGGCAGAGGCAGGCAGAGCTCTGAGTTTGAGGCCAGCCTGGTCTACAAAATGAGTCCAAGACAGCCAAGGTTACTCAGAGCAACCCTGTCTTGAAAACAAAACAAAACAAAATTTAAAAAACCCAAAACAAAATGAACAGATATCTGCAAAGCAAAACATATTACAATAGGGGAAATGCAAGTCTGTGTTTAAAAGAAAATGGGAGAATTGATTCTTTTTGGCATAAACTCTGATCTGTGTTTGAAGGAAAATAGTTATGATCTATGTTGTCGGACAAAAAGAGAAAAACAATCAAGCTATAACAGCTGTCTTAATAATTTATATACTTATATGATTTTTTATAGTTTGTTCCCATTGTTACCAATGAACCTTACTATAATAATGTATTGTACATCAACCAATAAAGGTTGTACATGTACATTATATATTTATACATGTATATTTATATACAGAGATTAAATATATATATATCTTATAAATGAGATAAATAAATTTGTAGGTTACTATGCTAGAACTGGACTGTTCTGAAAAGCATACTGAGAGCAAGGACAGCTGACGACATCCTGAGAAGTGTCAGAGTATGCAGATTTTTTATACTGTGTCTGTGTTTGAGTACATATGTGTGTGCAGGTATGCTTGTCTGTGTGTCCACATGTGGAAGCTAGAGAGTGATCTTTCAGACATTTTCCTCTATTGTTCTGCCTTTTTTCTCTTTTTCAAGGCAGGGTCTCTCATTGAGCCTAGAACTGGCTGTTTCTGCTACACTGGCTAGCTAGGAAGCCCCCAGGAATTACAGGTGTGCACTACCAGCTTTTCTGGGCACCCTAGTTCAGATCCTCATGCTTGCAAGGCAGGCATTTTACTAGTGACTCATATTCCGAGCCCCAACAAATTTATTTTCAATCCATTCTTTGGTTTGCATATAATTTTATCATTTAGTAAAGACGAACGTATTTACATACTAGTAAAATAAATGTGCTTGCTTATTTTTACACAAATAATTAAATACTGGGTAAATATTTCATGCTTTGGCACATAGAGCATTTTCAGCATTTTTCAACACTTTTTGTTGCTTGTTTTTGACATTAGCTTACCTGAAAGTCATGACAATCCTCTCTGCCTCAGCCTCCTGAGTGTTAGGTTGTAAGTTTGAGCCACTGTACTTTGGCTTTGGTTTTTGTTTTTGTTTTTGGTGTGTGTGTGTGTGTGTGTGTGTGTGTGTGTGAGAGAGAGAGAGAGAGAGAGAGAGAGAGAGACAGACAGACAGACAGACAGACACACACACACACACAGACAGGGTTTCTCTGTGTAGCCCTGGCTGTCCTGGAACTCACTCTGTAGACCAGGTTGGCCTCGAACTCACAGAGATCCACCTGCCTCTACCTCCCAAGTGCTAGGATTAAAGGCGTGTGCCACCAGTGTCGGGCTCATACTCTGTATTTTGACTTTGCAATTGTCAATACTGGTAATGCCACTTTCATGAATATATAGTATAAATTGTAGAAGGTTTTTTTGGGGTTAGCTCAGAAATTGTTGAAGAGTTTATTCTGATCCCATGTCAGAATTCATATAAGGACTAAAAAACAAAAACAAAAACTCAACAGACCAGCTCAAACAGCAATTTTTAAAATAAAACATTCCAGAACAATTCAACCTAAAAATAGAGTAATTTAAATATCTATGTTGTGAGTAATAACAGTAGAAATTATTGTCTTTGTTTTCTATAATGAAGCCCAAACATTCTCTTTCTATAAAGGCAGAAATGCTCGTGCAGTAGTGACATTATAGTTTACAGCACCCTGTACTCCACGTCTGTGCGGATGTGTTTCAGGCCATGTTTGTTGGCGTTGTGTCATATGGCGGTATGTGCGTTGTAAAGAGCACAGGCTGTATGCTCAGAACTATGGCTGCAGTGACGTCAAAGACCTCGAATTCATTGTTCATTCAAATTTCAGTTTTGGTCATTGCATGTTCAGAAACCTTTTTCTGCTTGTTGCTAAAGTTTTCACCACCCCCATTTTTGTTATTAGCACACATGTGGGCCAGACCTGCACAGTTTCAGAAGATGTGCATTAGTTCATGGCCTGGAAACTGGCTAGTTTGTCTCCAGGATGCCATCCCTCAAGAGTCAGCCTCAGGTTATGGTCCACATTAGGAAGCAGTGGTTTCTCATGCTTTTCACTCTGTTGTTTTTGCTTTTTCATGAATACAGAATTGAGAATGTGTAATTTTTATTTTTGTTATTTAAACAGCTTTATTGAGGCACACTTCATCTATAATAAGCTGCACTTACTTAATTTATAATTTGGTCAATTTTGACATATGTGTATACCTGTGATGCTATTATTGCAGTCAGGATAATGAACATATCCATCAGCCTTGAGTTTCTTTGTACCCATTGCATGAATTTTTAAAATACAATACATTATGTTAAAAATAAATGTATGTAATAAAACCACTCTTGCAGGGAATTTAGTGAGTGATCACATTAAAAAAGTTTTCTGTTGTGAAGATTCTAAGCCGTGCACAGTTAGAGAACAGTGCTGTAGCCCCACGTACTTAGACACTGCACAGGCATGCGAGAGAGCAGTGCTGTAGCCTGGCATCCTCACTCGCCAGCCTGATCATGGTAGAGGGCGGTGCTCAGCCCTGGGTCTGCAGTCACTGGCACGAACATGTGATAGCATTTTAATCCCACTGTCACACAGCTTATGCGTCTTGCTTTCTTGCATGTATAGCATTGCATTTTCTGTTTTTGCAAAAGATTACATATATGTATCTTTGTTTTATAAATGAGTGTGCATATATAGAGTCACTGGAAAAATGTATAAATTACAGGAGTGTGGGAGGAAAACTGTATTTTGTACTTCTGTGTTGCTGTTTAACTGTATGGCGTTAAGCATCTGTTTATCACCTGGGAACTTTCTTGAACTATAGGCTCTGCTCCATCGCAGACCTGCTGAGTCAGAAATTGTACTTTAACTCGTTTCTCAGCCAGTCATATTCATCTTATATTTGGGAAACAGTTAATCTTAGAATAAAGAAAGCAATCTTTCTTCAAGTGAGGTTAGTGACTTGAAGAAGATTGGAAATCTGACTCAGTAATGGCTCAGGTTCTCCTTTGAATGATGCCGTGCATGGACAGTACCGTGAGCAGTAAGTCTTTGAGCTGTCCCTTTGTCATTGCTTAGAAATTTAGTAAAATATTTGTGAGCATAAAATAACAAATGGAATAGAACTACCTGTTTAATCCCTTTAGCCAAGATTCTGTATGGTCTCTGACGAGGAGGGTGCATAGAGCCTCGTGGTTATTATTACTTTCTTCACACACCTCTGTAAGTTCACACAGTCTCTTCTTACTCCTACCCCCATGCCAAACACAGCAAGGCCAAGCAACCAAGGGCAGAAGTAAACACTTCTCAGTGTGGACACCAAGGGAGGACCTCATGCTGTGCTCTATCCACCCAGCCAGGAAACCCTTCTGTTAGCCTCATCCTAATGTTTGCACTGAATGAGCCATTACGTTCTGAAGGCAGCTCTGACTGAATCCAGTATTGATGCATTCACTTACCAACTTCTCTGCCTCTGGCAGAACAGCCTTTTACTAATGGTAGAGCAAAGCAGCAGCCACTGGCTTCACCCCTACTCACCGAGCAAGCGAGGGACACTGCCTCTCTCACCATATCCCTTAGTTGTAGGGCCCCATTCTAATGCTATTCTTTGTGCTCATGCTCCGGAAGCTTTTTTTTTTTTTTTCCAGGTGATAGTTACTGGCTAGTGGAAACCCTTTCTGGACGTGTGCAGGTAGAAGGCTATTCAGCATCAAAACACGCCTGAGACGCGTTGTAGTAGAATAAGGTTTTAGTATGTCAAAGAGTGCACCGGAGTAGTTCTTCTAATTTGTGATGTTTTCATATAATGCCTGCCTGGTATGTTCTCATGCCTTTCCAGAGGGAACAAAGGATTTTTAAAATTTACTTTTAAAAGTGCTATTTTATTCTTTTATATGAGAGTATATGCTCTAGCGTTAACTGGTAAATCACCTTTTAACAATTCTAGCTTTGGGTTCAGCCAGCTTTTCACATATAACATAGGAATCACAGCTCCTCGGTGGTGCTTCACGGATCTAAGGCAACCCATGTAACATCCCACGGCATGTTAGCATGTTAGCATGTTAGCATGTTAGCATGTTAGCAGAGCCTCACGGTTCCAGTGACGCTGACATTGTGAGGGTCAGCCACTGCTATTGATACGATTTCCACTTAGATGCATATGCAACATTCAGAATAAGCCTTTAATACTTAAACTGATTATGAGTCGTCTGGTGAAGTGCTGTCTTTTTCTGAGTAGCATTTAGAGCTCATCAGTGAGAGGCGTGAACATGGCAGTGGCCAGCCCCAGCTTTTTGTTTTACTCTGAGCCTGTTCTGGTGGTCTGCTAGCAGTGCACACCCATCTTAGAATTCTGGATTATACAGTTAGTTATGTAGTGAAAGAATCACTAGTGTGGGAATAACTCAAATTAAAATAGGAAACTTGACTTGGCATGTGTTCAGTCCCCTTCCCGGGGTTAAAGTCCAGAACCACAAAGTAGATCTTTACCTTTCTCTCCTGTATTTTAGCTTTACTGATGATTTGAGACCATAACAGTTAATATGCTTTAGCCTTTGCTTTTACAGACGAGAAATGGATCTTATACTTATATCACCAGGTTTCAAAACTATTTCCACTAAGTGGGGTGGTTTACTACCTCAGGGGTAGTGCATTAAGCCTATTGCTCTTGAGAATCCATTTTCATCTCTTCTCACCAATTGATGGGACAGATATGACAAGCCTTTAAAGCAGAGTGGAAATTTTCTGTGGGGTGGGCTGTTGTATTAAATTGTTCCTTACCACCACATGGATGTTGTAAAGACTTGTGAGTGGGTAGCCTATGGCTAAGAAAAGAGATATATTGTCTGCAGTCCAGAGGCTGTAAGGTCTAAAATATAGGGAATAGTTTTCTTTCTATCTGCTGACTGTTTCATCTCCTTTAAATTATGTGCTGAGTCCATGCTCTCCAAAGAGCTTTCTTGAGTAAGCGTCACCAGAAAGCATTAGTCAAGCTCTTAATTGTTTATAATGCTGTAAGAGATCTGGTTTAAAGATAATTCTATGCAGGCTTTACAGTTCTTAATTTGAATCAGTATATTTTTACATAGGGAAAATTAGGTTTAGAGTATTTTTGTCCATTGTTTTTTGTAAGGGTTGGGGCTATCTAATTAATGCGGTGACCACATCCGTTCTTCTTGGTTCAAAACCCTCTTGCCATTGTGTTAACGGCCATTTGTTTGCCTCTTGCTCTTGCTCATATTTTATTAACAGAATTATAATTGCTATGAAGAATGTTATGGGCATTTTTATATAATATCAAAAGAAAAAACCACAAAGTTTTACAACAAGATAATCACCACCTTGAAGAGGCCTTGGTTCTGTTTTAGGAACTTCTTTACAGTGAAAAGCAGAGTTTTGAAATGCTACAGATGTTTTAATCACATTTAAATTACTAGTCAAATATTTTAAATGGTGTGCTGTGTGCATTGGCTGTACTTAGTCATTTTTTTAAAGAGCACACTGAAGAGCTTGGCGGTGGTGCACACCTTTAATTCCAGCACTTGGGAGGCAGAGGCAGGTGGATCTCTGAGTTCGAGGCCAGCCTGGTCTACAGAGTAAGTTCCAAGACAGCCAGGGCTACACAGAGAAACCCTGTCTAAAAAACAAACAAACAAACAAACAAAAACAAGAAGCACACTGAAGACAAGAGAGCTTTCTCTGGCTCCACTTTGTTCTTTACACTTTACTTTTCAGAAGACTCCCACTACCTTTTTAAAATTTAACTTTCTTTGGTTGTGAATTTCCCATCATGTACCTCAATCCCACTTATCTTCTCATCCCTCTGTATCTGCCCTCCACCGTTGCAACCTTCCCACTATGAAGAAAACAAACAACAATAAATAAATTTGGTTTGTTTGGTTTCTATGTAAGATGAGCTATTTAATTATTAGAAAACCAGAGCAACACACTCAACTATGTATTGCTATGATTAGAAATTCCTTAAAAAAAGCAAACCCACACAAATGTATATTCAAAGCATGCAGCTATATATAGTAAATACATATAAAGGTCACATTATTATTGTCACATATTAGTGTATCCATCATCTTACATAGTTAGCCATTCTTCCACCCTGCAAGAGCAGCGATAATTTCCTCATCTAGCAAAAATCCTGAATATAGGATTAGTAGCTATAGGCCTTACGTTGGCCTGCCCCTCCCTCCCTCCCTCCCTCCCTCTCTCCCTTCCTCCCTCCCTCCATCCCTCCCTTCTGGTGCTGAGTTAGATCTGGACCTTGATGAAAGGCAAGTGCTCCACCACTGAGCTGCATCCTTAGCCCCAAACGCTTCATATTGTACACAGAATTTATACATTAAAGTGTTTTATTTATCTGCTGATAAAGGTTCTTAAGGAAATTTTAATATGCCTTCTACTCCAGATCACAAGCAAAGCACTAACAGAGAGAAGAGCAATGACATTTACAGAAGCAGGCAGTACTGTGTGGAGCTAGGCATGGAGTTGCCTTTATTTATTAGGGATGCTGAGAGAAACAGCAGCCACTTTTATTTTTGTGGCCCTGCTGCTGATTCACAGCTTTTTGTGTGGCTTTTCACAATATATTTCCAGGGAACAAAGTTCACTGTAGTCTCAAAGCAAATATATGCTCCTGTTTATAAACCAAGCATTTTAATATATTATTATTACTTGAGCTAATAACAAATAGTCCTCTGTCATTGAACTAAAAAGGTACAAAGTTCACAGTAATTCCCAGATAGCTTCGTAATTACCCAGACAGCTTGTTGTTAGAAAAGCTGTTAAAATCTAGGATTATGAAATATACTGATGGTTATTTTACTCCCATGGAGTTTCGAAAGATTGTTAGTACATTTGTCTATAATTATGCAGGAAATCTCAGTGTCTTCATTAATGAAATTTATAGTCTAAGTCAGAATGATTGCATGTAACTGTATTCCATCTTCCTCCTCTCCTGGACCTTGTCCTGACCCCTTGGGTCTTAGTTGTTAAGCTCACACTAAGGATTCTTTTGTCTTTTTTTATTCCTTACCTCCTCATGTGTTTGGTTTTGGGTTTCATTAGTTTATTTATTATTTATGTGTTTGTTCCCAGTTTGTTTTGCAAAAGATCTAGAAAGTCTATCATTGTTTACTTTTATTGAAAAATTTTACATGTGTTTTAGCTTTTTAAAGGCAGAGTCCCATGGAGCTCAGGGTGGTTTCAAACTCTTGTCACTGAGGATGGTCTTGAACTTTAGACCCTCCTGTCTTCTCTGGAGAGTGGGGCTGTACAGCACCCCCTCATACTTGTGCTGGATTGAACCCAGGGTTAGGCAAGCCCTCTACCAACTGTGTTGTATCTCCAGGCCTTTTTATTGTATTTTTAAAAATAAATCCAAAATAAAGGAATTTCTTCAGGTTCTGAGAATTTCTGAAGGGAAGAGGAGGCTAATAAGATATTTAACGCCACAAAACAGAGACCTTAATGTGTTTTCCTCATTTTATAATCATTGGTACATTACATCGTTGCTTTTATTTGTTCCTGGCCACACATACACAAGAGTTTACTGTAGACAAGGAACTCTTTCATGTCATATTTCAATATAAATAAAAAGTGTATTTGCTGTCTTCTGATGAAATTGTTTTAAGTCCCATTTAAACAAAGCAGATTCCTAATTTGTTTAATTTTACTTTTTATGTGCAGTGTTAAATCACACACACAATCTTGGCAAAAATGTCATTTTTATAATTTAAGGGTTTATCTATATTACTAAGGTATTTACTCAGTATATTCATGCTTAGCTTTTAAACTCTCTGATTATTTGGAGTTGCTTAGTTGTTTCAGTGTGATGAGTGTGTAGACCATGAACACATGTGGTGATAATTAAAGAAGCAAAGGGATTCTTTCTATGCTAGGAGGTTTGTTGATTAAGTGTGAACATTTTCTTTCCTTCCTAATATATCGTATGATACCTACAATTTGTTTTTGTCACTGAGGTATCCTGAACCATGATAGGGTAAGAAATACTTTCATTTTCTGGGAATTGATTGGAGAGGAGAGTAGATGATTAGCAGAATCCTGAGAGGCATAGAGAACAAGTTTCTAGAATGAGATGCGAATGTTAGGAGCTAACATGTGATGACCACTATCCATGTGTTTTGTTTTTGTTTTTTGTTTTTTTTTTTGAGAAAGAGTCTCTCTGTGTAGCCTTGGCTGTCCTGGACTCACTCTGTAGACCAGGGTAGCCCAAACACACAGAGATCCACCTGTCTCTGCCTCCCGAGTGCTGGAAGTACAGGTGTCCACCACTACACCTGGCCACTTACAGCGTCTTTATCCTGCAGAACTGGGTTTTATATTTCAGACCAGGGGCTTCTACTCATTAAATGAAGTCCTGTCTAGCCTTTGGCACTTCATTTTCCATGATTTATACATTCCATGTATGATTCCTTCATGGAGCCCTAAGTCAGGATACCAATCATTTCAATAGTGTTTATTATTATCATTATGAACTCAAAATTATTGTTAGAACAGAAACAATAATTATGGTAATAAATACTGCAGGTTATCTGAGGTTAAAGTAGTAATAATAGTCTCCCATACTTTCTCCTGTTTTTAGTTATTGTTTGAACTGTGGACTCAGTGATGCGTACTGATGGAGGTGTTCTGTTGCAAGGAAGCATTGCAGAAATCTGTGTCAGAAAGACGAGTTGGGCTGTAATGGCGTGAAAGAGACATGTGGATAAGGACAAAAAGCCAAAGCTAAGCTGGCTACAGATTTTTGTCTCTATTTTTTTGTGTTCTCAGGTAGATACACATTTTTAGGTGGGTACTTTGGTGGGATGTCTCCTAAGAAATACTTGGGGATTCTTGTTTTGTTGTTTTGTTTTTGTTTTTTGAGACAGGGTTTCTCTGTGTTGCCTTGGCTGTCCTGAAAGTAGTGTGTTTATGTACTATTCTCATACCATACAGTTTGATTTCTAGCAGGAAGTTGTGCCAACACCGTTTTTGTATTAGTATACCTATTTCGTTGCATGGGCGTGGCAAACTCTAGGTGTTACCAAGTCTGCCATTCCCTAAATCTCATCCCTTCTCATCCTCCAGTGCCTCAGAGAAACAAACCGCTTAGAATGGCTCCTGCTGTGGGATACTTTATAAAGCCTTATGGGGTGTTTGTGCATAAGCGGAATTTTTTTTTTTAATTTAGAGGCTTTAGGAGGCACACTAATCTGAGCACTAGGAATTAATTATTCTGTGTTTCTACTGTAGTTATACAGTTAGGCACTCAGTGAATGTGTGCTGAATCAACGTGTAGCTCCAGCTCTTTCCTTATGAGCTAGATAAAGTATATTTGAATATAACTCAATTAGTGCCTTACATATGGTGTTGGTGTTAAAATACCCTGTTTCCACCCTTCCAGTCTTTTTCAGATTCCAGGCTACTGAATCAGGCTGCAGGTTTTTTTTATTCGGCAACATTCCCCTGGTGTGTGAAGGCAGCGAGAAGCAGCAGTGCTCTGGGAAGGAGTGTATTTATGTTATTGTTTTATTTTCCTTCTCTTTACTTCAGGCAGCTTCAGAAATGACCTACTGAAGTGATTTCCTCTGGAAACTTGTGTCTGATTTCCAAGGGCTTTGGTATATTTGTTACCATAATTTTCTCTGTTATTAACAAAGACCACAAACTTTCGATCACATTTTCACATAAGTAAATACTGTTCTTGATAAAGGTTTGATGGAATAACTTTTCTCCCTTCTCTCACAATAAAATTAGTGATGTATATTATTGTGTGATGTTCTCTCACATTCTGATCTCTGTTTGAGGTCTTCAGCATTTCCTTTGTCGCCTGCTCCTGTTCTTCAAAATGACGCCTTCACAACACACTTCCTTTTAAAGCTCTGTGTATTAACTGTGTATGTGCGCACACACGCATGCACGCTGTTTTTTCTGAACCCTTTGCAGGAATGACACCTATTAACACCAAAAGCTTCAGTGCCTATTTTCTCAGGACAGGGAAGTCTCCTTTTCTAACAAAGCAAAATTGATGAAGTGCTGTTGGCTAATCTGTACATCTCATTACAGCAGTTCTCACTAATGTGTTTTAGAGCAAAAGAAGACATTATCTAGGATTCAAAGTATGCATGTGAACTGTTTAGTCAGTCTTCACGCCCCTTTGTCCTTCCTGACTGAACAGTCCCTTACGTCTTCTCTTCTTATGTTAGCGGCATTCTGAAATCATATACGTTATTTTGTAGGCTACTCTTCCAATTTAGGGTTTCCCAGTGTTTTCTTATTATACTGTTCTGACAGGACTGTCACAGTGGTGGTATTTTGTTCTCATCTATTATATAAAGATAACTCTATGTATGTATACTGCGCTAAGCCCTGAACTCAGGGCTGAGTGGTGCTAGGTCAGTGCTCCATGACTGAGCTGCACCTTCAGCTTGAGTTTACAGTCTGCCACATTACTTTGTCCACTGCCTTCTAGCTTGTTTATTATTCCAGGTTTCTCAAAGGGTAGTTGATATGCAATGAGCTGTACTTACACACGTTAGGTTTCCATACACCTGAGGAGTAAAGTTAATGATCTTAGCCTGAAGCCTTAACAAATTCAGTTAGAATTACCGAAGCCTTATACAATCTCGGGGTCTTGTGCTCAATTTCTGTTTGTTTGTTTTGGTGAACAGAGTCAGTGTAGACTGGTGTGTGTGTGTGTGTGTGTGTGTGTGTGTGTGTGTGTGTGTGTGTGTGTGTGTGTGTCCCCACACATGTATGCTTAGGAGCCATGCCTGGTGGCACAGATCTGTAATTCCAGGTACTCACTAGGCTGAAACAGGAACATAACAAGCTCAATGTCTGACTGGGAATCTTGGTTTTTCGAGACAGGGTTTCTCTGTGTAGCCTTGGCCATCCTGGACTCAATTTGTAGACCAGGCTGGCCTCGAACTCACAGCGATCCACCTGCCTCTGCCTCCCGAGTGCTGGGGTTTGAACACTTGCTTGGCATGCGTAAGACCCCAGGTTTAACCCCAATACAGACAAAAAGATACCTGGAGGAAAGTAAAGCCAGAAGAAGGTTTAGGAAGTGTTAGGGAGGGATGTGGTGAAAAACTTTAAGGTGTTTAGATAGGCGGCTGGAGACTGGCCCTTACTTGAGTTCACACATCTGAAGAAGGCTGTGAAGGGGCCACACAGATATCTAGGGAGGACCAGTCTAGGTGGTAACAGAGGCAAATGGAGAAAGTTCCTGTAGTGGGATCATGTCTGGCATGTTAGTGGTTAGTGGAACAGTGAAAAGGCCACAAAGAGTAGAGGAGGAAGGGAGGGAGGAAAGGAGGACCACTTGCTGTTTTAACAAAGCGATAGAGACTGAGCAGTATATAAACAACAAATCTATTTCTCATAGTTTTGGAGAGAGGGAAATAACAGTGTGCAAGCAGGTTTGCTTTCTGGCCAATGCTTGGTCTCTGCTCTTAGGTTGGCAGTGCTGTGTCCTCGAATGGCAGAAGGGCAGCAGGCCACAGGGAGTCTTTCTGATTCCTTCCATCCCTTTTATAAGGGTGTTAACCAATCAAGAGGTTAGAGTTTGTCAGTTGCATCCCAATGGTCATACTTACGACTGTTGCCTTGGGGGCTAGGCTTCGTGGATTTCAAAGGAACATGGACAGGCAAACCATAGCTGTGTGGAGAGAAACCAGATTTCTGGACTCGTTCGTTTCCTGTTCTGTATCTCCATTTGTGTATCTAGCAACCGTCCAGGTGAGAACATACAAAATAGGAACCCTGATATTCCCTGCCAAACCCTTTCTCTTTCATTTCACCCAGTGTTACTCATCTGGTATTTGAGAATAGAAAAAAACTTTGGAGTCAACCCCCCTGCCTCCTTACAGCCTACACATATTTCATTAGCAAGTAGAATTTTCCATTAAAATAGAATCAGAACAGGCATTATAGACAAAGATAATCCCTGTAGCAGTGAACACCATGAGCACACAGATCTTAGCTTCTAAGGCTGTTTCCCCCTAAAACAGTTTTCTTTGGAGAAAAATGTGATGCCAAGGTTGGTGCAGGGTGTGGTCTTACTGAAGTGGTTCCAAAGCATCTCACATCGTTGGGAGTGTTGGGGAGCACCGAAAGCAATGCTGGGAACAGGTCACAAGGAGATGGGGGCCGGTTTGAAGAGCTCCCACTAGCAAATTCTGGCAAAATTTGAATTCTCAAACCTATATGGTAATGAATTTTAAATAGGAATTCATAAGTCCTTACAGATAATACATGAATGAGTTGGAGAGAAAGCAGGACTGTTACAGGAGAATGCTGAAGCCAGCTGGAAAGTGGGGTTTGAAAGGCATCAATTTGCAATTACCGTGGTGAAGACCAAGCCAGGGGAGAGTCCTTAGATATTCTAAACCGAGAAAGAACTTTGATTAGGAGTAGGTTAGTTGGGCTGAAAGAATATTCTCAGGGTTGCTTATTAGTGGCGGGGATGGGTGGGGCGGCGATAACAGTGACAGTACAGAGAAGTTAGATTTCAGAACCATGTGACTGACTGATAGCACTAAAGGGCGACAGACAGGTAAACCTCCTCTATCTCTAAAGGTGATGCCCTGGGAGGACCACAGCACCACGTGTACATCACTGAGGATGCAGAACTCAAATCTGACCAGAAGTAAGCACAAGACAAAAATCCAAAAGAGATATCATTTTTCAAAATGTCAATGTTATAAAGGTACTAAAAGTGTTCCAGATTAATGGTGTCTAAAGAGATTGAAATGCAATATATGATCTAGATTGGACCTGAACTGAACGGCATAAAATGCTAGGGCATTATTGGATCAACTGATAAAAGTACAGTGTCATATTTGCTAAGGCTTACAACTCTACAGCAATGAAGAAGATAACCACATTTTAGGGAAATACTAAAGTACTTGGGAAGAAAGAACCATGATGTAACTTAACGCTTAATGGTTCAGACAAATTTTATGCATACAAACACGTTTGTAAATCTATTCACATCCACTGTGTTGACTTCATATGCGTCATAGGTGAGTTGCTAGCAGGCAGCAGGGAAAGTGTATACGGATGCTTCTAGTAGTACTATATTATTTTGCTAATTAGAAATTTGAAATTATTAAAATATAATTAGTCCTGTCCCAGGATTTAGGAGGCAGAGGTAATATAGCCTGGGTTACAGACAAGTCACTATTTCAAGCAAGCAAACAAACCCCAAAACAAAACTATAATTCTGCTATCATTTTTCTTTTTTAAAAATGAATTATTTATTTTATGTGCAGTAGCATTTTGTCAGAATGTATGTCTGTGGGACAGTGTCAGATATTGGAGTTACTGCCAGTTGTGAGCTGCCATTACGTGGGTACTGGAATTGAACCCAGGCCCTCTGGAAGAGCAGCCAGTGTTCTTAACCACCGAGTCATCTCTCCAGCTCCCAACCATCCTTTCTTTTCTAAGGAACAGTTATGCTTCGCTCAGGTCACTCAGTATTCTCCCATCATGCATTATAATAGTCATTTCTTTATATACTGCCAAATAAATTCTCCCTCTTGTTTTTCAAGACAGGGTTTCTCTGTGTAGACCTGGCTGTCCTGGAACTTGCTCTGTAGACTAGGCTGGCTCCCAGCTCAGAGATTTGCCTGCTTCTGTCTCCCAGGTGCTGGCATCAAAGGCGCACACCACGATGGCACTTCCGAATCTATTGATATATGAATTGTCTGATGTCGTTGTTCTTGTGGGTGACAATTCATGTAGGATGTGCAAGGTCTATGCGCTCTGGTCCACGTCACGCCTTCATCACCCTGCTGCGCCCTCACTCCTGCTAGCAGGCCTCTGGTGCTGCAGGAAGCTAAGCTTATCTCCTTCAGGTGCCGTGGTGTGCTCTTCCTTCCTGGCTCCTACTGCTTGAACAGTATCTGCCCAGGCTTCTGAGGAGCTCGCTCTCCTTTTCTTTCATGTCTAGGCCAAAATCTGTCGTGAGAGGCTGTTGCCCACTCTCCTCCCCTTCCTCATAGACCCTATCCCCTTTCCTGTTTTATGGCTATTTCTTTTCTAATTCTTAACTCTTTTTTGGGGGGTGGGGTTTCGAGACAGGGTTTCTCTGTGTAGCCTTGGCTGTCCTGATCTCACTTTGTAGTCCAGGCTGGCCTCGAACTCACAGCGATCCGCCTGCCTCTGCCTCCCTAATGCTGGCATTAAAGGTGTGTGCCACCATGCTCGGCCCTACCTCTCTTAGCATGCAAGTTTTGTTTGTTGTTAGACATATCAATCTCTCAGGAAATGCTTGCAAATGAGAGAATATTTAAGTTTGAGGCACCCAGTGAAAATTCAGTATACATATATATGTGCACACACATATGCATACATACATACATATGTACGTATGTACACACACACACACACACACACACACACACACACACACAGTTTTGTTGGTTTTAGTAGACTTTGCCGTAGGATGAGACCTAGCGGGCTGACGTGGAGCTTATCTGGCAGTCAGGTCTTCATCTCTAGCCAGATTATGTTGTTCATGAGAGCTGCCTGCCATTTTATTGTGTCAGGAGCAGGAGAGCAGGTCCCAGAGGTCCGAAAGCCTGCTTTCTGATGTTATGAAGTCGAGTGGAGCTCTTGACTGTTGCCATGGCCAGGCTCTAGCATCCCGTGTGCTTCCTTCCCACCTTCACTGTTTTTGTAGGGTGGTTTCATCAAGGAGCAGAGGCGAACAAGTGTGCTCATCCCACTAATCTAGTTGGCAGAATGTAAGGCAGACTAAGAAGGTGACTGCTTAGTCCTCATATTAGCAGGAATGAATGGCAACTGACTTCTTTGCTGCAGTCAGCCATATCTATCAATTGAGAAGACGTCTCAAGTCAGTTTGTGGTCATTACCTGCATACTTAAATGTGGCTTGTTTGAGTTAAGAAGTTGTCAGTGTAAAATATATGTGTCTTAAATGTTATCGTGTAAGAACACTCAAAAATTTGAAGATTACAGAAAGAATGTACAAAAATCTTTTAAGAATCTTTTAAAATGATGTTTTCAGTATATTATATTAAATATATTAAAATTCATTTTTATTAATTTATTGATTGATTCTTAAAAGTTGGCTACTGGAAATCTAGACTTATTAGTTTATATGTGGTTCTTTTGGACAGCACCACGAATGAGGCCAATGACCAAGGCAGATGTGTCTGTCAGTAGTGGTCTTAGACTCTGGAAATTTATAAAGATTATCCTCTGTCAAACACTCTCATATTCTCCCAGTTATGGTGGTTTTGAGGTTTCTTTTTTTAAATTTTTTATTGTCGTTAACTTTAAGTTTATAGACTTGCCTTTTTTTTTTTTTTTTTAAGTACTGAAGTGTTTTTTTTCAAGTCTAGAATGGAACCAGATATTTCTAATTTGTGTTGTTTTAGTTGAGATGAGTATTGTAACTTATTTGGATCCAAAGATTTTTGTCCTATGAATTATTTCAGTAGGAAAGGCCTGAAGATGCTACAGTTTCTCAAATAGAGGCATTTCTGATTGCCTGCAGGTAACCTAGAGAACAGCTTACTTTCTGGAACAGAAATGGAAGCTGCTGCCCTTAGACAGTCCAGTGGGTAGCATTCATGATTATTCAACAGTACCAGATGAAAGTCTAACTGATCATGCTGTGTTCTTAGAGCTACAGTGGCCTTTTACCTCTCTACAGAGGCCTGGGTGGCCATCAGCTTGGCATTTCTTTTTACTTTCATTATGAAAGTTTCAAATCAGAACCTATCTGATCGCTCGCCCTTCTCAGAGATATTAATGTGGTCAATATATGATTAAGCCACCACCTTCACACTGATTAGCAACTTCCAGAACAGGATGAAGTGAAAATGTCATTCTTCAGCCTGAGGGCCTAGGAAATTACAGCCCCTCTTTGCTAGCTCATCTTTTATCAGAATGCTGAAAGGCATAGCTTCCTTACTTCTCAGTTTCACTCCTTTCCCTTACTGTGTGCATAGGGTGATGACTTCCTCACCGTCTGAAGAATTATGCACATTTTTTTTTTGAAAAGCCAACAGATCTCCTGCTAAGTAGTGAGATATTATGTACCCCAGGTGAACTTTCTGGATCAATCTATTCCAAAAAAGAATCTTTTTAACTAGTTAGCAGATCGCCTTAAGTTATGAAAATATTCCCCTTCAGCAAGTGGAAAATTAAAATTCTGTGGCCTCTTGCTGTCCCTCTTGCCCGTAGCCTGTTCCTCTTTCCTGTAGACTCTGCTATAACTACTTCCTATAATCTTCTCAAGGGACACTGCATTTCACCTTCTAGTTTTAATTTTTCTCCTAGTTTTTCACTGATTTTCAATAATTGTAAAATTTAACTGTATGCACAGTTTTTTTTTCATGGTAGATTGTTTTACTCATGGGCTCTTGCTTTTTTTTTTCTCTTTGTTTTATTGTATTGTTTCCAGTTCTGCTACAGGTGACCTTTCTAGTTTTGATTGTACCAACATACTGCATTTTTTCCAGTTTCATTACAAAGCATCTGTTGCACTTCTAATTTTGTATTTTAATTATTTTTGAAGCATATTTTTATCCTGCAGTGAGCAGTCCGTGTGTGAAAGGTGCAGGAAACGGGCAAATGGCTCAGATGTTAATCACACTTTGTTTTAATTCATGGTTCCCTTTCCTGTTGCCACTCTGTTCAAGCTTGGAAAGGCCAGGCTTAGCGGGGAAAGGGGCGCTAACTCTAGGGCAGTCCTTCCCCATGAGTCTCAGCCTTCTCCTCTATGACACACTTGTGGATGGTGGATGTAGAGCACCTCCACTTCAGTTTGTGTTCTGGAAATGTGTGAGGAGAGTCTGGTGTCTGGCAGCCCCTTCTTCTCAGCTGGTTTAAGCCCTCTACTGTCTTACCCATGGGGACTTGGGAAGGGACTGGGGAGACAGAGGGAAGCACCGTTTGCTCCTCACCCCGAAGATCCAGGGGTGCTAGTTGGCTTTCAGCCACCTTAAAATCTTGAACATTTGCATAGTCCTTTTAATTTTTTAAGTATTTAAGTATTTAAAATTCATATGTCTTTGTATGGCTGTGACCATAGGGGAGAACGGCTCTCCTATGCCACTCCCTCACCTGGCCTGGACCTGGAGTTAACAGGTGGCTTTGAGCCTGACGTGACGTGAACTCAGGTCCTCTGAAAGAACAGCAAGTGCTCCTACCATCTCTCCAGCACCTTGCTTTTGCCTAATTGAATTAATTCTCATAACAGCCTTTGGTGTAGGTGGGCCTTTAAAAATTATTTATTTATTTATTTATTTAAAGGACAGGGTCTCCCTATGTAGACTAGCTAGCTTCAAACTCACAGAGTTTGTCTTTCTCTGCTTCCAAGTGCTGGGATTAAAGACCACAATGCCTGGCTTAGATGAGGCATATTACTTTTGCCTTATACATCAGGAAACTGGATCTTAGAAGAAAAGGGTTGCACTGAAGGCCACAGTCCTGGAGCTGAGACAGACATCCCGGCCCAAGTCTTCTAGTCCTAGTCCAGATTGGTGCCCGCACCCTTTATACTACTTTAGTTGGGTTCAGATTCCTGCTGTCCTAAAGAAGAGATAAACCTGTTTTTGTTATGATCCCAGGTGTGGGATGGGGAACTGTCTTGTGAGAGAACAGGTGAGGTTAATCCACTAGAAGGCAAACCTCCTTGTGCAGAAGCTTGATTGTTGCCAGCTGAAAAGATCGTGAGCAGACTCTGGGAGGAGATATATATAGGTGAGCCAGAAACAAGAGGCGAGGCTTCTGGAGACTTGGGATAGTTTTGGCTGTTCATCGCTGCACTTTGAGATGCTCCTAGAGAGAACCGCTCGAGGGAAGGGAGGGAAGACTTCAGGGCTCGGGCTCCTGCTGAGGTTCTGGGTTCTGGTTGCTCCAGGTTCCAGTAGAAGAAAATCCTGCAGATTGTGCCAGGAGAATCGTTCCTTGGAACTGATATCCTTACGGTTTCGTTATTGTATTCTTTAATCCTCTTTTCCTATTGTTTCAGTTAGTCGGGTTATAAGTGACGTACGCTTGGTTAATAAGTTCGTAATAAAATATATTTGTTAAGAATATTGAACCTATACTGTCCTGACTCTTATGCTCTAACATTTTAAAACTATGGCTAAGGTATTTCTATGGCAAGGGGTTTAGTTTTTTATTTCCTACCTCTTCCCTTTATTCTCTAATTTTATTAATATTTTTACTTCTATTGTAGGTTATTTTATAACACAAGTCACAAAATGTTTATAGTTGGACTAGAGAGATGGCTCAGAGATTGAGAACATTGTCTGCTCTTCCAAAGGTCCTGAGTTCAATTCCCAGCAACCACATGGTGGCTCACAACCATCTATAATGAGATCTGGTGCCCTCTTCTGGTCTGCAGGCAGAACACTGTATATGTATAAATAAATATATGTATAAGCATATAAATAAATCTTTAAAAAATGTTTATAGTCAGGACATATACTATGTGTGTGTATGTGTGTATGTGGCTATATATAGTCACAATATTTTTTCACTGAGCTTTTGACTTTTAAATCAGTTTCATTATCTTTGTGATTTAAAGATTTCATTATCTTTGTTCTGTATCTTCTTTAATACACCTAGTTTAATGTTTTTATTATTTTGTTGACTTCTGTCTCATTTTCTAGACTGACCTTTTCTGACTAATTTTGGAGAGAACTGGGCTTTCATTGTGTTTTCATTAGGCATGTGTAGGTTTTATTTTATTTTATCTTATTTTTATATTTTGGACAGTCTAGGCTGGCCTCACAAATGCATGTACCACTATGAATGGTACTATTAAAATGGCCCTGAAGCCATTTTAATCTTTGAGATGGGATTTCATGTTACTAAGAGTGGCCTCAAACACTATGTAACTCGGGCTGGTATTATAATTCCTGATCTTTGCTTGGAGAGATGGCTCAGTAGTTAAAAGCATTCGCTGCTCTTCCAAAGGTCCTGAGTACAATTGCTAGCACACACATCACAGCTCACAGTGGTCTGATGCTGCCTTCTGGTGTGCAGATATACATGCAGACAAAGTACCATATACATTAAATCAATTAATCAATCAATTTTAAACCTCCAATTTCCTGGGATTGCAGGTGTAGAGCATCGTGATTACCTATGAGGCTTTTTTTGGATCCATACTTTTTGATTGCTTCCCATTCTTGCTCCTTATCTCCAATGTTCTTTTTTTTTTTTTTTTTTTTTTTTTAGGTTTTTCGAGACAGGGTCTCTCTGTGTAGCCTTGGCTGTCCTGGAGTTGCTTTGTAGTCTAGGCTGGCTTCGAACTCTCAGCGATCCGCCTGCCTCTGCCTCCCGAGTGCTGGGATTAAAGGTGTGCGCCACCACGCCTGGCTCCAGTGTTCTTATTACTGTTGTTTCTTAGTATCACAGTCCGCATGTAGGTAACTTATTACCCTGGTGTGATTAGTTTCTTTCCCTCCCCCTCCTCTTCCTTTTGGTGCTGAGTAAACCCAGGGCTTCATGCATACAAAGAGCAGGCTGTAACACAGAACTGCGTCATACCCAGTGTGACTTGTTTCTTAAAGTGTATGAGATGCACAGAGTTTGGATACAGTACATGCTAACATGTGTTTTTCTTTGCTTGTTACATTTATTAGATAAAAATCAAACGGTTACAAAATCTTGACTGAATATGTTTGTCTCATGTTCCCACACTACTCAAAGCTGTTTTCGTAGAGATCGTGGAGGTGGACTAAAAGATAGATGTGATAACGTGTAGGGAGAGGCTTCTACTTACAGATGCGTAGATAAAGGCGTGTGATGCCTTCTGCGGAAGGACACATGTCTTCCTCTATGTACACATGGCCATGTACATAGAGTAATTTTCTTTGAGGACGTCTTTAAGTACAGATTTGTTGTGTTGTATAACCTCTGAGTTGCATCATGTGTGGTGTACTTTGTGCATGGGACTTCCCAGAATTGTGCAAATTGTCCACCCTGTTTAATTTAAGAATTCACAAAAGTGTAATTTAATAAGAGTCATTTAAGTTTAGGAGTTTGTTCAGTTTTGATTCCAGCTTAGTAAAATCTTATGTCTTACTTGTTCTACAAAATAAAAAACAAAACAAAACAACAACAACAAAACCCACCATCTGCTTTACTACCCACTTGCCTCAATGGAGAAGATGTAAAGATTGTTAGATTAAAAAATTATAGCGGAACTCCTTGGAGATAAGTTCCAATGAAGAAAACTGCACCAGCTGTAGATAATAAATATTACTGGAATCTCTACTCATGGGCACAGTTATTTATAGTTATGAGGTTAGAGCTTGGTGCATTAGCTGTGCTTGGTGCTTTGAGCTCAGAATTAGAGTTTACTTTTTGCAAAGAAGAATTTTATTTTTTGGGCCTATGGCATATACTGCTCATGCGCTTCTATAGTACACATTTGTTGAGAATTATTTTTAATCTTATTTTTTTACATAATTCTAAACTAATGTTTCGGTTTAAAATTTTTTCAAGGCGATGTTTCTTATTTCTTTAAGGATTTCTGACCTAACCTGTAATAAAGTAACTGTGGGAACAGGAATGCCGTTGGTGTTTCTAATTGTAAGAGAAACATAGATGTAAAGATGGGTATGTGAGTGGATGTCAGTATATCTGCACCCCGCCCTCAGCATTTATGTGTAAAAACTGTTCTATTATTACTGTCTACTTAGTAGATTTTAGATTGAAACTCTTACTGTGAAGACTTAGAATATGATAAAGAGTAAGTACAAGATTAAAGACCTCTTTGAATTTATTTTTGATAAGTATTAAATGTCCTGGCACTTTAGTTGCTGTTTTGTTTCAGACCCGGCCTCTAATGTATCACAACCTAGCCTTGGGCTTGTGATGTTCTTGCATTCGTCTCCCGAATGCTGGGTTTACACGTGTGTACTGCCACACCTGGGTAATTAGCTGTGTTTGTGTTTCATGTGTGAGTTATATTTCATATTCTTGGAGGATTTCTGCAAGTTTCTGGAAAGAGAATTTTGAAAAAATTGATTTCCTTTCAGTATCTCAATTGCTTGCGCTCCTGATACCTGCAAAATAGATGTCTCCAGTAGGTCTACACGAGGCTTTTCTCTGTATTTGAAATAAGTACTGTGGAGCAGTGGAGACGATAGCCAGCCAGGCCGGTCAGCAGCCTGAGCTGCCGGTTAGTCTTATGATGCTCTATTCCAAAGGTCGTGGTGTCTGTCCCAGTGTGCTGGCTGCTGCTGCTGCTGCTGCTGCACTCTGCTGTTGGCTCACTGTGTTAAGGTGAGCGAGGGATTAGAGAAAGTCTCAAGACATTCCGTTCTGCTTCTTCTCAGAGCTCTTTCCCACTTTACACCAGCTATTTAGGGGATTACTGAAAGGCATTTAAAAAGTCTCAAATATGCTCCTGTCTCCTCTCTCACTTAATTGATGATCTCATTTGAAGATTAATTTTAAACTATAGCCAGTCATTGCTCTGTTTCTTGTCCCTGCGAAAAGCTTAAGAGAAAGAATTGAAAACTTGGCTCTTTCTCTTTACTAAACCTGAAGCATCTGGTAGTAGAAAAAGTATAGTAAGACTTATTGGCACCATGGTGCAGAGCATCGAAGAATTCCATATTGTGACAACACATCAAAATAAATTGCTGTCAACAGACCAAAACACCAAGTGCTGTGATTCTGTCTGACGTGTGAAGATTCAGACAGGCTGCCTTGACAAGTTGCGGCGGAGCACCTGCATTTGACAGAAGACAGTGATAGAAACCTGATCTGCTTGATACAAGACACCTAGGTACAGTTAATGCTAGCGACAGTTTGCATAAAATTGCCAAGCCATGAGTCTGGCTTGGCTTTGCCTCTATTATGTGCTATTATTATGGGGGGACAACAGCGACATTTGTTTTATTCTCACCTGGTTTCTATTTGTATACTTAGTTTGGCTTTGAAATATAATTGTGAATAACAACTAAAAAATTGAACAAATTGAGGTTTAGTTCATTCTCTTTTTAGTGGTATTGAAAAAAAAAAAAGAAAGAAAAAAAGAGACTACAACCACAGTTGCTCCAAGGAAGAACACACGATGAAATTTTATTTTATACTAATCCATAAAAGTAATCATAGTAGAGGTTGTATTAATTTTGTAACTTACAGAGGAAATATTGAAAATAGTGGGTTAAAAGTCATGAGTTACTATAAATTTCAAAAGCTGCATTCGACTTTAAAGCCTTCTGAAGAGGTAAAATTCATTGAATAGGTGGTTAATTTTTACCTTTCATTACCAATAAATGATAACTTTTTATAGTGCCACTATATATCACAGCTCATTTAAGAATGTGTAAAACATGTAACTCCAGAGTTTAATTATAGAACTTTCTGCTGCTCCTCCATCTCAGTTCTTTCTGCAGCTGCAGACACTGGTCCTGCATTCTGACAGTGGCAAGCTCGTTGGAGCTACATAGTTACACGTTTCAGAAGATCGGTGTGTTCAGAGTGGTATGGCTGTAGACAGTTACACATTTCAAACTAGGGCTTCAAGTCTTAGGAGCTGTGAACACAGACTTACAATTTTTCTAAGGGAAGAGCATCTATACAGGGTGTGGACCATACAGTAATAATTAGGATAGCTTTTAAAAATGGAAATAAGGCGAGGTAGTACTAATTGTGTATTCTCTTTTTTGTCAACTTAAAAAAAAAACATTTATGTTAAGAATTGCCTTTATTCAAATATAGACATCTATTTGGTTTCCCCTGGTCTCAAAGATGCTCCTGTTTTCTATCTAATTTATTGGTTATCTCATTTGAAGATTAATTTCAAATTATAGCCAATTGTTGCTCTGGTGTTTTCCCCTGGGAAAAAGATAAGAGAAAGAATTCAAAGATTTTTTTAGAGTTGAGAAAACTTGAACATCACTCTGTCCACTGGATAGTTTTAAAAAATATAAATTATTTTTTAAAAAGTTACTATTCACTCTTGACTGTATTGTTATTTTATCCCTTAAAGGCTGCTAATGAGAAATAGAGCCTCATTATGATTTTAAGGATGAGAGAGGAAGGCTTTTAATTAATGATATGTAAATGGTCTTGAATTGATTATGTTAGAATATCAAGAGAGATGGGTAGAAGCTGTGGTGTAATATATTTTAATTAAGAATTAATTAAAAATGATGGCAATTTCATAAAGCCTCACAGAAAATAGTGGAATTTACTTTCTGTCAGGAGTAAATTAGCCTGTGATTAAATAAAGGGCTTGCGTTAATAGTGGAGTTATTTTTAAACTCTGCTATGAAGAGTCATGTATTTTTTCTAAATAAGTAAAATTAAAATTCAATATTCAAAGGTGAACAGTAACAGAGAACAAACTCCTTTTTTTGTTACTGCATTATATTAATCCTCTAGTAGAAAGATTTTGAGTAAAATGTAACCTCAGCATGTTTGTCATATGTATCTTTGAGAGATAAACTTTGTCCAGTTGCTCCAGCAGCACCTCAGATTGGACCTGGGCAAACTGCCTTCACAGGGACCTTCCTCCTGCTCTGTTGTACACAAGAGCTGTAACTAATTTTTTTTCTTTTTTACTAGTTGTTGAAAATTATTTTTTTATTTCAGTTCAAACTCATTTCCCTTTATTAAAGGGATGTTTGATGCTCAAAGGAAAATTTGCTCAAGTAAAACATTTCCAGGCGACTGTTTCACTCAGTAGCAACAGCAGTGAGTCCTTGGAAAGCCCATCAAGGGCAGTGTACGCTTTGTCAAGGCCCAGTTCCCCGGGAGTGGAGATTCCCAATTCACTTAAAGTTGCTCTAGTGCTGGGCGTGGTGGTGCACGCCTTTAACCCCAGCACTTGGGAGGCAGAGGCAGGCGGATCACTGTGAGTTTGAGGCCAGCCTGGTCTACAAAGCGGGTACAAGACAGCCAAGGCTACACAGAGAAACCCTGTCTTGAAAAACAAACAAACAAATAAATAAAATAAAATAAAATAAAATTTAAAAAAGAAAAAAAAATTGGTCTGAGTTTCTGGATGACACAGAAGTAGGTTTCCTTATGAGGCCTTGCCTTGTCCTTAACAGCCTCCAAGATGTGAATAGCACAGGCAGTGTCATTTAGCCACCTACATGCCCGTCATGTCGCACCAATGATTTTGGGCTCAGGAGCCAAATTATAGCCAACAAGTGCATTCATCCCTTTCCATAACTCCCAGGCACCTATGTCAGGCTTGTGGAAGTATGTCACCCATCCAGCACCAAACTCCTCATCTGTCTCATGTGACCTGTGGGACGAGCAGTGAATGGAATAGACAGCGGCGGTGGCGGTGGGGCTGGGGGTTGAGATGGGGTGCAGGAAGTTAGGGGGTGGGGGGGTTACGGTTATGGTACAGTGACGAGGGCAGCTGCGAGCATGACCGCAGCACACTGGCTGGGGCTGAGGATTGAAAATAATTTTTAAGGGAGGTGCTTTCCCCTATCTTCTTTCTAGCATCAAACATTATCTTACCTAGGTATGTTTTTTTTTTTAATTGTAAATAATACTTTGACTAAAAAGGATGACACCTCTTTAAAAAGTCTAATATTTCTGTGTATTTCTTTAGCCCGATACTCAGAACTTTCCTGAGGTTACTGCATTCAGTTCATGCTGGTCACATTTTTATTTTTTGAAAGAGTATCTTATATAACCCTGGCCGCCCTGGAACTTATTGTTCAGACCAGATTGGCCATGAACTCACAGAGATCCTCCTGCCTCTGTGCTCAGAACGGGATTAAAGCTGTGTGTTATCATGTACACCACTTTAAAAAAAGTTATAAACAATAGGTTGTTTAGAAAAAGTTCTAAAGGAAAAGGTACTTTTGAATTAACAATTAGATTATAATTTAACCATAGTAGAATGGCCATAAAATGGATGAACTGCATACAGGTTTTGATCTTTTCCAGGACCTTAACATGGAGACTCAGCTTAACCTTGTGTTAGATTATATTGGAGTTTTTGTTAAAGCTCTATGTAATAATATTACCATATTTTCAACCCTAACTTGGCACTTGATGTGACAAAGTACAGGCAGTAGTTGTGTAGTGGGATTCTATGGGCCGTTCATCTCATCAGCGTGTGGGGTACTGTCTTACGTCATCCAGGCTAGTCTGGAACTCCTGATCTTCCTGTCTTACCGGTCTTCATCGTGCTTGGCCAGTTGTTTAATTTCGGTATGCACTCGTGTGTTTGTTTTTGTTGATGCAGAAAAATGTACATTTCTGCTGGTACTCTACCGTTCATGGCTTCTACTCCACTACCTACGTTAGCCCATTTAGCAAGTGTTCTTGTATGTGTTGCATGGCGGCGTGTGGTGCTCTGTCGTCTTTAGGTGCAGAAATATAGCACTGGGAAGAGTAGAAATGAATATTTCTTTGTCTTAGCAGCAAAATAATGAATATTGCTGCTGATTATAAATATTTTCAAATTATCTTAGTCACCAAGCTTTAAAAAAACAAATCCTAGCACTTGGGAGGCAGAGGCAGGCAGATCACTGAGTTCAAAGCCAGCGGTGTACAAAGCAAGTCTAGGACAATGAAGGTTACACAGAGAGACCCTGTCTCAAACTCCCCCCACCTAAAAGCAAAACTGACCAACCAACAACAAAACCAACCAACCAACCAACCAAGAACATCACTAAGGAGCTGTCAGAACTAGATGGTGAAGCTGTTGTTGATGTGTTATTTGACTTTCACTCCTGTAGATATTGTGCAGAGAGCAGGTTCAATACAATTCTGTGTTTTCTCTTCATCAGTGCATTACCATAGTAACAGTATCTTCTGTTTTCATATGAATTCCGGAAGAAAAATAACTTAAAAAAGACCCAGCTTAACATATATAATGATCATCATATGGACCTTTTAAAGGAAAGAATAAATTTTATTCTGGTGACAGTATTAATGTCTTCTGTGCTAAACTGAAGAAGAATTTGGCATGTCAGGTTATTTCTGAGGAGATAATCCAGTAGTGCCCCAGTAAACATTCTGGGGTCCCTACTTTGGGTACAGTGTCTTTTAAAAATTAATTTGTTAATATTCAAAGGGGTCCAATATATTTTTATTTTGATGTTTAGAATCTGGAAAATAATTCTTAAGAGAATAAACAGTTGTTCCAAGAGAAAACACTTAAAAATTTGGTGGTAACTTGGTTAGAGACAGGTAGACCAAGAATTTTGATGAGACATCAGGAAACCAAGGCAGGGAATCAGTTATATGTGGAAGAAGCATGGGGCACCAGTGTGAAAACTGCGGGGCGGTGTGCCCTGTCTCGGTCCCTGTTGGTCTGTACTCAGTACTTGTGAGGTGTGCTGGGTCTTGATTGCTTAAGACCCTTCCCAGTCTGTTGTTCCACTGTGCTTCATGGATTCTGTGTTCCAGGGCAGTATGCCTGCTTAGGGATGGAGAATGACTGTTAGAACCAAAGGGTTGTGCTGTGGGCTCTTGGGCTTCTGCAAGGCCAGGAGAGCTCTAGTCGTTTCCTGGGTGTATTTAAGTCTACTCCTAGGCCTTCTCAGTCTGTAAAGAAGTTTCTAGGTAATACAAGGATCTGTTATACTAGAATCCTGTATGATAGTTCAGTTTGGCCAAAGATTTTTTTTTCCTTGTCTCTCGCCCATCCCATTTACTGCTTAATACAAAATGAAAATCCCTCCGAATGCCTGGCCCCCGCGTGGCTCCTGGTGACCCTCTGTAGTTGTGTAGCAGCAGTGGTGACTCAGTGTCTGGGCCTACTGCTGGCACAGTGAGGAGTGCAGCGCACTGGCCATTCAGTTCTCACCATCAGTTCAGTGATTTAGGTCACTGGTCTGCAAACTTTTTGTTTTAATGCACTTTGCATGGGACTATTAAAGATTACTGAGAACCTCAGAGAGCCTTTGGGAACACTGATTATATCTGTTGGTATTTGCTACGTTAGAAATAATAAAAAAAATTACTAGTTAATGCTAAAGGAATAGTAGTAAAGAATTGAATACTGATATAAGTAGTACTTAGAAAATGGAAAATGGTGTTTTCCAAAATATAAACTTAGCTAAAAGTATATTATGTTTTTTTGCAAATCTCTTTTCTGTCTGGCTTCTATAGTTTGATTCTCATATCTGTCTACATTTTGTTCTATAATGATATCATAATTTATATCACCTCCTACAGTGTTCATGGTATACATGAGCAAATGAGAGCAAAAAGGGCAGTCTGAGTCTTTATAGTACTGTGAAATGCCTCAGGTTGCCCTAGCAGACCTGAAGTGGCCTTCAGGAGATGCCTTCAGGAGGTGACCGTGGGACACTCTTTAAAGCTGCTCACTAGGAAGTGTCACTGTTGCTTTTGCTGGAGCTAGTAACACATGTCGGCTCTCTGCCTGCTCTCAGCGTTGGCGGTTTACGGCATCCTCCACAGTTGTGATATCACCAAGCTTAATGTAGCTTTCCTTAGTTTTGACATCTAATTTGGGGATTTTTCCTAGAAGATTCTGGAAATGTATTTTATTTTGCACTGGAAAACTCTGTTAGCTGTGGGTGGCAGTTTTCAGTCAGTTAAGTTTTTTTGCACAGCATCTTTGAATGAGAAAGGCAAATAACATTAATATTAACCCATTTTCAAAGTTAGAACATTATTTCCCGGAGAAAACTGTTGGAATTGAATATAGTACAGAAAATGCAGTGGAGTTACTTACAGCTTTTATTGCTCAACTCCTTCATATATAAAGGATTCTTTATTTGTTAAAAAAAAAAAAAAAAACCACCTTATTTTAATGTGCAGATTGTTTAAAGGGCATAGTGATGGACTGGTGAGATGGCTCACTGTGTAAATAAAGGTGCTTGCTGTCAAGCCCTGAGGTTCTGAGTTCAGTTTCCCAAACCCATATTATAGAAGATTGACTCCTGTAAGTTGGACACACACACGCACTCTCTCTCGCACACACAATGTAAATGTAAAAAAACCTGATGTATAGTTATTGTAAGCTTGTCTGGAATATTCATTGATTAGTGTTGGGTCATTAGAGATCAAGGGGATTTTTTTTTTTTTACATTGAAAATATATCTTAGGAATGCTGCAGAAACATAGTGAGAGTGATGTTAGCACTAAGTCCTTAGTCAGTTCAACTTCCTGTGTGAAGACTTGACTAGAAGAGATTATTCTGACCCTCAGAAATTATGAGCACAATCCCATCCTAACAAAATTATACTGTGTACAAAGACGTATTTGAATGAGATGTTGATTGGTTGCTCTGAAATGAAGTCACCGGGACATGTGGAACTTTTAATTTTTGATTGTGAAATGTTTTAAACACAGTTATCCATATTCCTGTTAAATTTAATGAATATTGATATTTTGCTATATCTGCTTTATATATTTATTTCTCTAATATTTCATTATAAGCTTGGACTGTAATTCCAAGTATTTGGGAGGCTAAGGTTTGCAAATTCAAAGCCTACCTGGGCAACTTAGACCTCATTAAAAAAAAAAAAAAAGAAAAGAAAAAAGTCTGGGTCGTTTCATCATTAGAATTCTTGCCTAGCACGCACAAGGCTGTAAGCTCAATTTATAACACTGTAAACAAAAAACTAACAAGAATGATAATAAAAGACAAAAATAATAAGAAAGCCCCAAATTACATGTGGTTGAGTATTCCCTTCAGATCACTAGCTTTCCTGCTCATACAAAATGAGTGCCTGTCCTGTAGTTGTTATGTAACCTTTTCATGTGCACCATAAATGTTTCCACATGTACTTTGACATAATATAGAAAACACAACATATTGTACATGTCTTTTTTTAGCCTGTTTTTTGTACTCACCATTTCCCCCAAGTGTATTCAGCTTACTATCTGTGGATTAATATCATTTGCCTTAATTGCTTTATAGTATTCTGTGTGCAGATGGGGCTCCTAGTCACTGTACTGATAAAAATGTACACTTAGACATTTTGCTATAACAAATATACTTGGGGCTCAAAACAATCTATAACACCAGTTCCAGGGCATCTAATACTTTCCTCTGACCTCTGCAGGCACCAGGCACACACATGGCCATATACATGTGTGGAGACAAAACACTCATACACATAAAACAAATCTTAAACATACAAGACAAAACATCAAAGCACCCTCCAGACAAACAAAAATAAATTCATCTGTACCACATTTGGCCTTTGTTTGCTTGTTTGTTTGCTTTTTTTGTAACAATACAAAAGAACGTCAATTGACAAATGCCTCCATAAGAGTGATCTGTAGGCGAGTGCATGGTTATTTTCTTGATTGATGATTGATGTGGGTGGGCCTTGAGTTCCTGCCCTGACTTCCTTCATAATGGACTGTAACGGCAAACTGGACAAACCCTGCACTTTCCTAGTTGCTTTTGTTCATAGTCTTTATCACAGCAACATAAACCCAAGTAGAACAATATTCTTGTGATCAGAGAAGACTTTCTCCACGATGTGGAGCCATGAGTAGGGCTAAGGAGTATACCACCCATCTTTTCTTGGTGTTCCCAAGTTGCTTTCAGAGTAGTTGTACATTGCCATTGGCACCAATATTTATTTGCCACAGATGTGGTTTTGGAAGGACTTATTTTTCAAGAACCAGAAATGTAATCTTCCTCCTTTCCCATATCCTTATTCTAAACTCAGTCCCCTGTGTCTTAACTGTTAGATATAGGTAGTTGTCGTTAGTAAAATTACAGCTTGCTGCCTATAAGCACCTTGTGTTCTGTTTTGAATAGTTTTGTGGGGAAGTGCTTTTGATGTTAGGACTTATTTGGGGTATTAATAAACTGACAAGATAGATGCAAAAATAATTTTGTTAAATATATTTACATATATTCAGCAGGTAAGGATTTTATTTTTTGACCTTTCAAATCTAAGTTGTGTGAGGTGTATCTTGTGAGAATTGACACCATGACTGCTCACTTGAGAAACAACAGCAACAAAAGTCTCTCTAAATCAGTTTATGATTTTGTGTTGGGCATATCCATAGCTGGCCTGGGGCCCATGTGGCCCATGTATTCTATTACCTAGACAAGGCTTTTCAAATTTCAGAGTAATTAATAGTTTAGAAATTATTTCAAACACATACGTGTATGTTTATTAAGAAGAGTTAGTAATTTATTAAGAGTGTATTTCCAGCTGGGCAGTGGTGCCACACACCTTTAATCCCAGCACTCAGGAGGCAGAGGCAGGTAGATCTCTGTGAGTTCCACACCAGCCTGGTCTACAGAGTGAGTTCAAGGACAGCCAGGGCTAAAATAGATAAACCCTGTCTTGAAACAAACAAATACCAACCTCAAAACAACAACAAACAAACAAACAAGCAACCTCCCCCAAAACGAAACAACAACAACAACAACAACAACAACAACAAAAAAGTATTTCCAGGGGATGTGGGCCAGAGTTAGGAAAACAGAAACCAGTGGCTCTGTAGCAATCAAAATTGTAATGTTCGGCATCTGACTAAACCCCAGTCAGTGGAGATTAGTTATAACGAAGCCTGTAATGGGATAAATGTGTGAACACCACAGAGCAGAGGTCTGAATACCATCTTCAGTGTATTCTAAGCCAGTTAGGAATTTTGCTGGTTGGTGATTTAAATACAAGGTTAGAAATATATTTGCTCTGTGACTGGTTAACTATACAAATGGCTCAAGCCTTGATCAGCATTAAGTTGTATCAGACCAGACACTGACTTTGGGCTATAGTGAAACAACTTATTCATAACAGGAAGTTAATGACCACAAGGCCTCCCCCCTCTCTCGCAGATTAAGACTTTTATGATATATTTAGAATATTCAGTGTATTCAGCTTATTAGAAAGTAAAAGGAAACACAGTTCTAAACATGCAGATGGTCTTGTTTGCCTGCATTTCTATTAAAGTATTTTCAAACCTTTCATTGGCGGTGAAAATCGGAGTGTAAGTCACCTTCTTTGTTCTAGGGTAAATAGAACACATGCTTCCTGCAGTCCCCTTGATCAGGGAGAAATGCCTTATATCAAAACCACATGGCGAGCATGCAGCTGTAGGTGATCCCTTGAGAACTGTTTTTGATTGGAGCTGGGAGTTGGGTACTGAAAGAAGAGGGAGACAGACAGGTTGTTTTAAAGAATTCCCATCAGGCCAAATGCTTATGTCGGAGCTGTGCTACAACATTTTTCATGTAGGAAATGCAGCTTTATCCATTTTAAAGGTTTGAGGCTGTTCATTGCACGACTGTAATAATGTATTTTCACTTTGAAACTCCCGTGCACCTTTTTGCATTTCATTAGTTCATGGAGCAGACATTTCACTTATGCACACGCTTGTCAGTTCTTTTTCTCAGGCTTGTGTTCTGAAAATAGGTCATTTCAGAATTCATCTAGTTCTTAAAATCCGTGCATCTGGCATAGCCTGTGACACACAGCTGTCAAGCTTGTAGACAGCAACAGGCGAGAAAATAAACTTGATGATTTAACTTCAAATTACTCTGATTGATGTACTGTGTTGGTTCTCTTTAGGAATTCCGATCTGTGTGAGTAACTCAACATTTACTTTTCTAGTCAAGGCCTGCTTAAATTTTTGTGCATACTGAAATTTTGATGTAATTTACTTAAAAGTCTCGTTATAGCAGATGAGTATGCACTCATTTTTAATACTGAAGTTTACCTTAGAGAGCCAAACACTCTTTATGTTTAAAACATGACCATCACAGCAGAAATACTTGTATTGTTTTGAGAGGAGTACGATAAGAGGGTAAAGAAGACTCTACTGAGGGAATTGCAGCGCCCTGCTTTGAGGACTGCTGTGGCTCTGGCACTGCTCTGTAGAGCCCCAGCTGCCTGGCCAAGCGTCCCTTACCGACATCTGGAACCAGTTGCAATACATCACTGTCAAAACTGCTTTCTATACGTATCTGCATTTACACATTAGTTACCCACGCAGCACTCATCAAAAAAGCTGAACAGTCTTGACACGGTGTCCCTTGTGGAACTGCAAAGGTGAGCTGAAGTCGGGAGACAGTGTCTCGCGTCACTGTCTGCTGAGCTCTTACAACAAGAAGCCTGATTAAAAGTGAAAGGAAAAATTTATCAGTTGCCTCAGCTCTCTAGACTTCAGTATAATTTTTACTTGTAAAAGGGATGTTTTATATAATATAAAACATGAAGTATAATATGAACATTCACCTGATTTTGTTTAGAAATTAGAGAAATATATCTTAACCTTTAAGTGGAAAAGAAAAGGATATTGCTCTGTATGTATGTTTATTAGATTTTCTGTTGGTTATATACTTTCTTTCATGTTTCCTTTTTTTCATAAAGTACTGGGGATACAACCTAGGGTTTCAGGCATCCTAGGCAAACACTGTTGGCCATCTGCATCTCTGGACCTTTATTTTTAAAGAAAATATAAGTTTAGAACTAACTATGAAGGATTATAAGTAAAACATTGATAACAGTTGGGTAATAAGTGTTTTAATACATTTAATTTATTTTTGTATATGAATGTTTTGCGTACATGTATGTATGCCACATTCGTATCAGATGCTGTGGAGGTCAGAAGCCGGCGTTGGATCCCGCAGACCTGTGGCTACAGACAGTGGTGAGCTGCCATGCGGGTGCTGGATCCCGCAGACCTGTGGTTACAGACAGTGGTGAGCTGCCATGCGGGTGCTGGATCCCGCAGACCTGTGGTTACAGACAGTGGTGAGCTGCCATGCGGGTGCTGGATCCCGCAGACCTGTGGTTACAGACAGTGGTGAGCTGCCATGCGGGTGCTGGATCCCGCAGACCTGTGGTTACAGACAGTGGTGAGCTGCCATGCGGGTGCTGGATCCCGCAGACCTGTGGCTACAGACAGTGGTGAGCTGCATGCGGGTGCTGGATCCCGCAGACCTGTGGTTACAGACAGTGGTGAGCTGCCATGCGGGTGCTGGATCCCTCAGACCTGTGGCTACAGACAGTGGTGAGCTGCCATGCGGGTGCTGGATCCCACAGACCTGTGGTTACAGACAGTGGTGAGCTGCCATGCGGGTGCTGGATCCCGCAGACCTGTGGCTACAGACAGTGGTGAGCTGCCATGCGGGTGCTGGATCCCGCAGACCTGTGGCTACAGACAGTGGTGAGCTGCCATGCGGGTGCTGGATCCCGCAGACCTGTGGTTACAGACAGTGGTGAGCTGCCATGCGGGTGCTGGATCCCGCAGACCTGTGGTTACAGACAGTGGTGAGCTGCATGCGGGTGCTGGATCCCGCAGACCTGTGGTTACAGACAGTTGTGAGCTGCCTTGCGGGTGCTGGATCCCGCAGACCTGTGGCTACAGACAGTGGTGAGCTGCATGCGGGTGCTGGATCCCGCAGACCTGTGGCTACAGACAGTGGTGAGCTGCATGTGGGTGCTGGGATTCGAACCCAGGTCTCTCCCCTGGAAGGGGAGCCAGTGCTCTTACCTGCTGAGCTGTTGCTCTAGCCCGTGTGGTTAGTGAAGTTTAATTAAAGAACAATGTGTGGACTTTCAATTTGTTTTGAAACCCTTTTTGTGTTTATTGGAGTCTCAGTGTTTGTGCTTATTCATTTCCAAAGAGGTGAATGAAAGGAAAGGGGAAGTGGTGATTTATAGGTGGTTTGTGTCTGTGTTAAAGTGGAGTTGAAAATGGAATATATTTCAACAGAAAATACAGCTTTTACACAAAGAACTATTCATGCGCCTTTGCTATCATCTTAAACTAACACTATATTTAGTATTAATGGTGATTCCCCACCCCCCCCCCCCCCCCTTGGTCCTCATGTCCTAGACACTGTCTGCCTCATGTGTGTCACCTCGGGCAGATGGAATAAATGGAGGGTCTCCTCCCCTGTGTGACAGAAAGTGACCCTGCTTGACGGCCGACCTCTTGTCCACATTCATTGCACCAGGGTTCTGGCTAGAAATTACACTTTAGAGCTCACTGTTTTGTTTTCTTTACTAGTTTATGTTTAACCTTTTATTATAATTTTTTTTTCAGTACACAAAACAGAGACTACTGTGACCTCCTCCATCACCAGCTTTAACCATCTGCATTTTTATATTTGCTTTCTATCTCACATACAATTTTTTTCTTGATTGACTATTGTAAAAGTATTCCTAGACACCATGCTGTTTCATTTGTAAATACTTAAGTCTGTATCACAAACAAGACATATTCTTTTTTTTTTTTTTTTTTTTTTTTTACCGAGACAGGGTTTCTCTGTGTAGCCTAGGCTGTCCTGGGTTCACTTTGTAGACCAGGCTGGCCTCAAACTCAGAGATCCTCTGTCTCTGCCTCCTGAGTGCTGGGATTAAAGGTGTGCACCACCATACCTGGTTTTACAAGGCATATTCTTTAAGCCAGTTTCACTACTACATGCCACCATGTTAACAAACTTCAATTAGCAACACTTTCTTAATTTCTAATATGTGATGCCAGTCTAGATTTGTTGACTGCTTAAAGTACATATTTTCTGGGGGAGTTATGAACTGTTTGAATCAGGTTCCAGGCGGGAGAATGCCCATGTTTGGTTGTAGTGACTGTTGAAAACACATCCTTCTCACTCCTCCTCCATTTCCACACATCATTAGAGACCTCAGAGTGACTACCCTATTGAATGCACCATGTTCTAGATTTTGCTGATTTGCCGTTTTTTCTAGGTCTTGATTAGATGTATGTTGCATCAAACTACCCACAGTGTTTGGTTTTCTTTTTGTAAAAACAATGCCTAAAGTAACACTATTTAGTACCAATGATGATGTTTGCTCGGTACTAAATTTGCTCCTTATTTTTCCAACTCAGAGATTTATCATACATGGATACTCAATGCTGGAGTTAACAGAATTTTCTTAGGAGTTGAAATATGGCATGTTCCAATTTCTTCCTGCATTTTTTAAGCCAGATTTCTTCCTTCTTTCCTCCCTTTCTTCCTTCCTTCCTAACTTCCTTTCCTCCCCCTCTCCCTTCCCTCTCTTCGTTTCTTTTATTCTTTCTTTCTTTCTAAGGAAAAGTCTCACTATGTATCACTAGCTGGCTTAGAACTCACTGTTGACTAGGCTGGCTTTGAGCTCTCAGAAATCAGAATGTCTCTGCCTCCTAAGTGCTGGGATTATAGGCATGCCAACCCTGACAGACTTTAAAAAATTATTATTTAAGAATTCCATGCATGTATAAAGTATGCTTGATCACTGTTTACCCACTTCCTCCATCTCTGACCTTATTCCATCTACTAGGACTGTTGTTATACTGAAATACAGTTTATTAGTATATGTGTAACTCTTTGCTTTTAATTATCCGTTTCCAGAGTGATGAAGTGGTGCCTCAGTAGTCTCTAGCGATGCACATAACAGTTAATTTGTTTTCTGTTTTACTGGAGCCCTTGTGCGTGTGCGTGTGTGTGTGTAATCAGATATGGACATTGTTCTTTTGATCCTGAAATTATGCATGTTTGTGTGTGTAGTGGGGTTCTGTTGATGCTGGCTCCTGTGTCCCATAGACAAGATTTCGTTCTTAGCTTTTATAGCTACTTGCTTTCTGCTATAGCACACTGTGCTAGGCTCATCTTGGACATTGCCTGCACTAGACCTGAGGCTAGACCTGAGAACCACAAAGGCTGTGAAAGGATATAAGACCATACTGTGAGCCTTAAAGGAGGTACTTACTGTTATTATTAAAGCTACTTACCATTATTACCATAATTTCTGCATTATAAAGAAGTTATTACACTGGGCAGTGGTGGAGGTCACTTGGGAGGCAGAGGCAGGTAGATCTCTGAGTTCAAGGCCAGCCTCGTCTGCAGAGCCAGTTGCAGGACAGCCAGGGGCATACAAAGAAATCATGTTTTGAATAAACAAACAACAAAAAGTTGTTATTACTATTATTTTCTGAAGAAAGACAAATATAGTTTCACGTCGATAATTATAATTCCAAGTTAAGATTACAAATTTTGTCTATTAGAGTTTACACTTTGTCCCTTCCATGTTAAAAATTTGGTTTCTAGCAAAATTACCATGCTTATGTACTTTGTAGTTTATCGTATCTAAGATGGCTTCAGTGTAACTATAGACTATCATAGGAAGTTAAACCTTGGCTTTGTAATGACTTGTGGTAAGGCACATAGATCATTCATATCTTGTTGAGGATGTACAAACTACTGTATTGTGAAGTCAGATTAATAATTATATCACTTTGTTTTCAGTTTTTAGGATTTTTTTTTTTTAAAACATTGGTGGAGCTTGAAAGGTGGCATTCCCATCTCAATAGCTGTTGTCAGACTCATTTGCCTAGGCTCCTTTTCCTTTGAGGTACGTTCTATTTGTGAGTTCTGAGTTCTGTGATGTGAGGGCTCACTGTGCCTCTTCCCCCATTGCTGCAGTCAGCTATCCGCTAGGGTGTCGGGGTAATCTCTGGCTTCATGTGGTCTGCTCCTGTAGGAGCTGCTATGGTAGCCATAGCTCTGTTCCAGAGCACACCTTGGCTTAAGCAATGTAACCTTTGAGATTTATCTTGGAGTCTTCTTACTCAAATCAGATCAGGGCAAGGAGAAGGTAGGAGGTCGTGCTGAATTTCTGCAGGCTGAGAAGTTACACGTACTGCTGGAAATTACAGTGCCCTGATTCTCTGGGCTAGAAAACTCGAGGGGTGGTTAATTGACTTGCTTATGATTGCACAGATGGCAAATGCAGTGCAAGTTCAGCTGAAGTATTTTGTTTGAACTTCGGTCCTTTCCTGCTTTTGCTCTGTTCACTCTCTATGACATTTTTGTAACGTAGTTTCTCTCAACGGTGACTCATAGAGTACTTTACACCAAAAAGTTCTGCGTTGAGGACAAAAGACACAAATCAGCCTTTTCTAAGTCCAGATTAGTACTTAGTATAGTGTTGCCATTCAAGGTCTTAAGGGATTTTGTGAACTGTTAGCATAAAAAACAGAATAATAATAAAGTAAGTTGAATGATGACTAAAGATGAAAGGATTAGAACTCTGGCTGCCACGGAACACGCACGAATCATAGGTATTCAGGAAGGACCAGGATGGCACCATGCGCCTCAAGTATGGCCTTCCTGTTTTCTGCACTGCTCTGTGTTAAATCAGAATGCCTGCATCTCACGTTGCCTCTCTTGTCTTCCCACTGCCTGGGAAGCGGGTTGTGCCCTGCACAGTGAAGGTTCATGCAGCTCTAGGTCCACGGTTGTTAAAAATAAGGCTTAAATGAGAACATTGATGAAAGAAAATAAGGCAAACGTCCTCCTCTTCCAGTGTATCTCTGTGACGTCAGAATGAAACAGGCCATTTTCAGCAGAGAAGCCTGGTACTTCCATTCTTTACTGCCAAGTGTCACGACTCAGTTTATGTTTTGCTTGGCTTAACTTTACAGTACTGGTTTAAGTAAGACGTATTAGCATACTTGTACAGTTCATGCCTTTAAAGTAGATATTTTACAAGTTTTAGCATATTCACAGCATCGCGTCTCCGTTACAAATCTGCATTTTATAAATACCACTCTCAAAAGGAACCCTGGATTCGTCAACAGTCGCTCTCTGTCTTCTCTCAGTCCTGCTCTCTACACAGTCCTAGGCAACCACCAATTTTTTGTCTCTGTGGAGTTGCCTGATGCTGGTATTTCATATCATTGCACCATACAGCGTGTGGTCTTTCTGTTGGCTTCCTTTGCTCAGCACAGTGTTTTCACACTTCTTCATGTTGTAGCTTCTTTTCATCACACAGTAATTTTACATTGGCTGAAGCATTCTTTTATCACCTGATGGCTATTTGGATCAATATTTATGCATACATTTTTGTGTGGATACATTTTCAGTTTCACAAATGGAATTGCTGGGTCCTAGGAAAGAAAGGCTTTACGTGCTTTATTTTCAATAAACTGACACATAGGCTTTTTCAAAGTTGACTGTGCTATTTCATATTCCCATCTGGACCACATGAAGGTTCTATTTTCAGTTTAACTGTAATACTGTCACTGAGTGGATAAACGCTGTTGGTTTTTCTGAGTCAAGTATTGTATTGTGTGTGCAGCAGTGTGCCTGGCTGGCAAGTGTGCTACCCTCAAAGACCATACAATTAGATGCCAAGGCATTCAGTGTATAAAATATCATCATGGAAAATGTGAGAGGCTGACTAGGATATTGGGGGCTGCATGGAAGGGGGGAGTCTGGGAAGGCTTCCCTGGACACAGAAATATCGCTGGGTGAGTAAAACCTCTTACAAAGTTATTTTCCACACTTTAAAAAAGATATATTTCCATTTCTAATGATATGTGTCTCTGTATCTTTGTACACGTGATTGCAGTACCTGCAGAGGTCGAAAGAGGGTATCAGATCCTTTGGACCTGTAGTTACAAGAGGTCATGAGCCACCTGATGTGTGCTGGGAGCTGAACTGTGGTCCTCTATAAAAGTATTTATGTTCTTAACTGTTGAGCCATCTCTCCAGCTCTCATTTTCACACATTTAAAAAGTATATTCTTTTTGGTGGGATTCTAAGACTAATATATCAATTTCCTTTACTTAAATTAAAAAATCATTTTATGTGTATGAATGTTTTGTTTACATGTGCAGCATGTGCACGCCTGATGCTCATCTAGGTCAAAGGAGGGTATCAGATCCCCTAGAGTTTCAGACAGTTGGGAGGTGCCATGTGGGTGCTGAGAATCAAACCTCGGTCCTCTGCAAGAGCAGCAAGTGCTCTTAACTGCTGAGCGCACTCCTCATTCCCTATTTTTAGTTGTGTGTGTGTGTGTGTGTGTGTGTGTGTGTGTGCGCGCGCGCGCGCGCGTGTGTGAAATAGTTGCACTTGCTTTCTGTTAGGAGTTTTGTTAATGATTTATGGCAGTCTATATATTCCAGATTCAATAAAACATTGACAAAGGATATAAAACATAGTAAAAGGAGATGCTAACAACCCTGATTTGTGTGTAAGAGGTTCAGCTTTACTTAAAATAAGATAAAAGCCAGTACCATTTATGGAATGCTTGCTGTGTACAATAATTCTAGGTACTTCATATAATAAATTAATCATTTTATTATTTATTTAGTGACAGGGTTTCACTGTGTATCACTGGCTGGCCTGCAACTTATTATGCAGATCAGGTTGGCCTTGAACTCACAGACACTGGCCTGCTGGGATTAAAGGTGTGTACTCTCACAAACTCATGTAATTTTGACAAGAATGTTTGACGTTGGAGTAGAAGTATTCTTAAATTTGACTCAGGAGGAAGTGGAGCCAGAGAAGTTAAATGACTTCTCAGCGATGTGTAGCCCCACCCAAGGTAGAACACGGCATGCAGAGCCTGGGAGTTTGCTCACCTCATCCTGCTGGCTTTCAGGATTCAAAAGAAAAACAGGAGACTGACTTAAAGAAAAGTCAGTCAAATCAACACATATCAAAACATGTAACAGTGCCAGCATGACAATTTACATATGTTCTGCCCCTGTAACCCCAGCACTCAGGAGGCTGAGGTAGGAAGACCACAAGCCTGAGGCCTGCTTGGACGATAAGGAAGACCTTGTCTTAAACAGAAAATGACAGTGTGAAAATAGTTTCGGGTGGGGGATGTAAATTGTTAAGGTCTTTCTTTTTAGGAAGATTGGCAATATCTAGCAAAATTCTAGATGCCTAGAGCCTTTGCTCACACTTTTTGAAGTTTAGCCTTCAAACCATGTTGCATTGAGAAGCGTTAATGTTTTCAGAGATGTTCATAGCATTGGTCATTACAGTGGCATATTTTAAATGTTTTTAACTGGGGGAGGTAAATAAAATATGGTGTTCTTATTCACTGTGATGGTGAACCTATAGAAGGAGGCACTGCATGTACCAGTCCAGAGCCAGTTGCCAGGATATGCTTAGACAGAAAGTTAAGACATTACATGTGTGTTCATCAGGAGCAAAGCACACGTGTGGGGTGGTGGGGTGAACATCGATAAAGAAAGCACCTTCAGAAGGATGCACAGTCCATGTTTGGGGTCAGGAATAGGAAAGTCGTATATTTTACAGACTGAGCTCTGTGTAGCTTTATATTAGGAATGCTAGACTAAAACTAAAGAGGAAACTAAAGGGCAGTTTTGGTCTAGTACAGTGTATTCCTCTTTCAGGTATAGTTTTATTTATGAAGTTAGTGAAGGGCATTTTGAACTCTTCTTATTTTCCAAAGGTAGAGATCAAGAGTCTTCATTGTCTTTCTCCCAGATGGCTGCCTCCAGCTGACTATAGCTCGGTACTGCCCCATCCAAACAGCAGATGGACACATGGTGATTGCAAGTGCTCTGTGTTTGGTACTGTGAGGAACCATTTTTCTTTTTTTCTTTTTTCTTTTCCTGTTACTTCTAAGATCACTTTTGACAAAATTATTATCCTTTTCAAGACAGGGTTTCTCTGTGTGGCCCTGGCTGTCCTAGAACTCACTCTGTAGACCAGGCTGGCCTTGAACTCAGAGACCTGCCTGCCTCTGCCTCCCTAGTTTTGGGATTTAAAAGCGTGTGGCACCACCACGCAGATTAGAGAAGATTCTTCTGTCACTTTGTCTTGTTTTTTAAAGACTGGGTCTTACTATATAGCACTGGCTGGCCTGGAGAACTCTTTATGTAGACCATGTTGGACTCACGCTCACAAGAGATCCAGCTGCTTCCGCCTGTCAAGTGCTGGGATTAAAGATGAGTGCCGTTGGGTTGGGCCCTCACATATTAAATAAAAAACCTTTGAAAGCCATGTGACCCACTACTACATTGAAGTACAAGCAGCTTCTTCTTCATAATCATTTAATTTGCAGTTCTTTATTAGCAGGATCCCAGGGAGGCAAGAGTATTTGAGTTGTGAATGGGCAGTGATGGTAGGATGTACTTTACAGTGATATGAAAAAAATCTCCCTGCTAATTGGAGTCTTAGGATCTAGCCAAGTTATCTCTCTAGAAATGTAATTGTCAGTTGATTGCTAGTATGGCATCTTGTTCCTTGCTCTGTACCAGAGTAATATTAATATATCAATATGTAATTAATATATTATATTAATGTATGTGAATATTAATATATCAAGTGACAAAAATATCCAAAGATGATGCTAGACAGAAGCACAGTGCTGTTAGAGAGAGCACAGGCTGAGACTGTCTAGGTCTAGAGTGGAATGTGTGGTTCTCGTATAGGAAAGTTTATAAAACAAAGAGAACCAACCAGGATTTTATATGCTGAAGAGAATAAAGTAGAATTTTGAAGGTAGAAAGGTAGTGTGTTTTTTTTTGAGAGGGAGATATGTTAGGAAAAATATATGTATGTGTATGTACACGCACGCACGCACGCACGCACGCACGCACGCACGCAGTATTTATTGGTTTTTTTCAAGGGAGAGGGAAAAAGGGAAGGCAGCAAGCTGGTGTTTTTGGCATAGCTGGCACTATGTACGGAGTGTGGGTTTGGATTTGGTTACCACTTACTTTGTTTCCCAGCTAGATGCGTTGGGGAAGTAATTTAGCACCTTCCTGTGTCTGACTTTGAGTTTTACAAATGGAGGTAATTAGAATGTTTGCCTCAGTCCGTAGCTATGAGGATTGAATGAAATCACGCGCTGAAGTGCATAGCCAAGTGCCTTGCACAAGGAGAGGCTCAGTTGGCAGTGCCACTGATAATGAGAGTTGAGGTGGGCGTTCGTTGCGTTCCATGCGTTGCTGTAGGCTTCAAGAACCTAGTGGCAAAATGGTGATCAATAAGGACTTTACTGCGGCTGGGGAGAAGACTCAGCAGTTAAGAGCGCTTACTGATCCTGTGTACAGTTCGTATTTGATTCCTAGCACCCACATGGTATTTCACAACTGTCTGTAACTCCAGTTCCAGGGATCTGACCCCCTCTTTTGGCCTTTACTGATACTTGCATGCATGCAGACAAAGAAGCTCACACACATACCCATGAATAAAATTTAGAAAAGGTGGATTGTACTCCTTCAGAAAAATCTGTGACTCAAGTCAACAGAGTGAGCAAATTAGTCTTTTTATGTCACTTCAATTAAAACAAAGTTCAAAAGAAAGAGAGAGCTGTGTATAATGGCATATAGCAGTCTCCTAGCGTTTGGTACCAGTATCAAAACTCGGGAAGCTGAGACAGGAAGATCAAGAGTTTGAAGCCAGCCTATGGTATGTAGCCAGAACTTATCTCAACAAGACAATATAAACAAACAGACAGACAGACAGACAGACAAACAAAAATGCTGTGGTCGGGCAGGGGGAATGAATGTGCATTTCCATCATCCTCCTTCCTTTGTATCTAACTTCAGTGTGGTTGCACATTGTTGAAGGAAAGCAGGTGCTCAGCAAGTGCAGACTTTACTGTTGATTCTCTGTTTGCCAGGAGATGAGATGGAAAATAATTCTTGGGAAATGAGATTCTACAAAGTGAAGGAAGGATTGGGATCGGAGGCAAGCGCTACGTAACTGCGATAACGTTTGTGTTGGGTGAAGTGAGATAACTTCTTCACAGTGAATGCTGGTGAGATTTAATGTGGGCCAAAGGGAGACAAAACTCAGGATTTCTGGAGGGGTTACAGGCTGGAAAGCCTGAGAGCATGTAAGGTCTGCTGAGTCTGGGTAGTTGAGAAGATGTTTGAACGGGTTGGTTTTGAATGACGGTAGAGCATCAAGGCGTTTACTTTGTACAGACAATAAGAAGTGAAAGAATAAGGACAAGGAGAGGAAGAGATGCGGTTGCTGTGTGACGCTGGGTGTTTTAAGACCTTCCCAGTGGCCTTCCTGGGTTTTGAATCGAGCTAATAAACTTCTGACATCTCATGTATTCACATTCCATTCTGAAGTATTTTGCTAGCATAAAATTCCTAGTATAAAGCAAAGGCTTTACAGGTTTCTGTAATCTGTCAATTGTGTGGTGCTCATTTCTGGGCTGTGGGGAGCAGTTTGGACAGTGGGCCATTTAGATGACTCTGTAAAGATGAGCGTCAGCAGACGGATTGTTTTTATGCCTTTTGTGTTCACAGGTCTGGCCTTTGGTCTTTTATCTTAAGTAGTTAAGAAAATACTGAAGATAAATAATTGACGCTTGTCTTCTATTATGCTGGTTTTAAACTGTTTTCAAGGAAATTTCTCTGTAGATGGAGACAACTTTGCAATAAAAGGACATTTCCAGAATAGAGGATGTATATGCGTGTGTGTGTGTGTGTGTGTGTGTGTGTGTGTGTGTGTGTGTGTATGGATGGATATTAGGTGTGTTTGTAGGTATATGTGTATATATATGTGTGTGTGTATATATGTGTATGTGTATATATCTATGTTCATGTGTTTTCAGTGGTTCTCAAACTGTGACTCAGGATCCCTTCAGGGGTCATATATCAGAATTTCTGCATATCAAATATTTACAGTATGATTCAAAACATTAGCAAAGTTATAGTTAGGAAATAGCAATGAATTAATATAATGGCTGGGGGTCACCACAATATGAGGAAATATATTAAAGGATCACAGCATTAGGAGGATTGAGAACCACTAATTTTGTGTGTGTGTGTGTGTGAAAATATGTATATGCATGTGTGTTCATCTATGCATAAATGTGCATTAGTCTGTCTGTGTGTGTGTGCACACCTGCACACCCTTTGTTTGCATGTTTGCATTGGCAGTGTGCTTGTTTTGTTTCTAGTGCTACTCACCATGCCTTTGTTTAATAGTATTCTGGCCAAATGCAAACATTGCTCTCCCTCCTGTGTTAGATTTTCAGCAGTTTGCAGTGTGAACAGCAGAAAACATCATTTTCTTGACCTTTCCTGTATGGCTTTTTATATTATGACTTTTGTTTGCTAGCAGAGGTTTATCAGTACTCCTAATATGTATATGATTACTGAGCAGTGACTAAAACTTTGAATGATATGTTTTTTAAAGAAATAGTTATTTTTATTTAACCCTTTGATATTTTAGTACATTGTAAATTTGTATGACTAGTAGTCTGTATCTTTCAATATTGAGATTTCTTTTTACTTAAATCATGCATTATATTTTGTCACCCTTTGGGAGGTTATATGTATGTGTGAGTTCCTGGGCAGAGGGTGGAAATATTTTTATCACAGGGCCATTTCTTTGTTCCTTCCTCTTTTGTATTTCATTCTGATTGAACTGCTATGAAAGGAACATTTTGAACGGAGTCTGAGTAGCCTTTGAACCAGGCTGTCTCCTTTGTGGCAGAATCTCTGCTGAAGTTGTTTGGAGTGTTTTTGTTTTGTCTTTATATCCAGAGTTTTTGTTATCCAGCCCAGCCCATTCTTCTGTAGCTTCTAAGTACATTGTTGCTTAGAGACTGTGATAACCCTTTGCATGCGTCTACTAAAGTAAGTTACCTTTGGTTTTCAGATGAAGAAACTAATGTCCAGAGAGGTCTAATAAATTGCCTTAGTCACTGAGTCATTGAACAGTTGGGCTTCGACTTGTTACCAAATTCTCTCTAACTCACAAACCCATAGCTTAAGCTCCTAAATGATTGAGTAATTAGGTGAGTGCAGATCAGTTATTCTCCTGGGATAAGGTTTTGAAAAAGACCCATGGTGGTGCGTGGGTTTGAGTAGGGAGGAGAGCAACTGTCTTACCCCAGCACATCCTGGGTTCTGTGCTTTTACATTTTTATTTCTTTATCTAGGTTTTTAGAGACAGAGTCTCTCTGTGTACCCTTGACTGTCCTAGACTCACTTTGTAGACCAGGCTGGCCTTGAACTCACAGAGATCCACCTGCCTCTGCCTCTCAAGTGGTGGGATTAAAAGCGTGCACCACTCTGCCTGGCTTGGTTCTGTGCTTTTGACTGGTAAGCACTAGCGGCCAGGTTTTATGTGTGTAACTATTGGAACAGGACATTTCTATCCATTCTACTGTCTTCCCTCTTTGCTGTGTCGTCCCTGGAGTCTTATGTGTGCTTGTTTAGTGACAGGGAAGACAGGAAAAGAGGAATCTCCAGCATATGGCTCTCCTGTGTCATGCTTCCTTTTGGTCTTGAACTTGCAGGACCCGATGAACCTAGAGTCAGCTTTTCTTCGGAATGCACCAAAAGGGGCATGGCTACTTAACTGTAGGAGAATTGCTTGTCCTGGTCAAAGAGTCGATGTTGAAGTTAATGTCAGGAGAATGTTGTAGTTAGCTGCTGTGTTGGCTTAAGGTGTAGCGCCTTAGACAGGAGAAGTAGAAATAGTTTGACCTATGGCCTTAAAAAAAAAAATCAATCAACCAATCAATCAATCAATAGTCAATCAGTTAATCAGTCACCTTTGAAACAGGCACTCATTATGTAGATCAGGCTAGCCTTGAACTTGCCTTGATCTTTCTGCCTGTCCCCTGAGAGCTCATCTGCTTTCAGGAAAGTTTGTGTTGCAGTCTTCACAGAGGTGGAAATGAGGAATTTGAAATGAGCCAGTCTTCTGAGATGTTGGTAATTCATGGAGTATGCATTTCCTTACAGAATATCTCTAATTTTGAAGACTTAAACATCTTTGTGTTTTGTGTTTGATGATGTGTAATTTATCTTTTGGAGTAACTGACCTTAAGATGGGGGATGGTTAGAAATATAAGCCAATATTTTACCTCAAAAAGTCAATTCAGTGAGTTTTTGCCTTGCTAGCTCTTCTCTTTCAAGCCTTCATACTAAACCTAAACATCAGTTCAGTTGACAACTTTACTCAATTCTAGCAACAGTGGCTATGCTCTGGCCTGTAGAGACAGTGAATCCTTTCAGGCCCTGACACCCGAGTTTATTGTAAACCACATTCATGTTGACATCATATCAGTTTCTGAACTATTACATGCATAAAAGAATTCACCCCTTTGCGTCCAGTCTTGCTCAGACGTCCAGTGAGGCAAGATCAACACGCCAGTGTTTTCATCTTACATTTAATGTTGTCTAGTCTAAAAAATAGTCTCTTCAGTTCTCTCAAAAAATGTTTTTCTAGAGGCACTTAGCAGAGTGTATCAACTTCATGGTGCTCGCTGGAAGAAGGACCGGTATTTGGGCAGAGCAGCTGAAGCTTAGGTGTAAGAGGCCAGTATTTCCTGTCACGGGATTAGTTGTCCCATGTTCTTCTGCATGCAAACTGCCATTTGGAGCCTGCTTGCCAGCCTTATCCTGCAGGGTTTTGTGGCCTCTGTCTCCCACTTTACCTGGTGATTGGATTGTTTCAGCGCAGGCCGCTTATTGCTGCTACCTTGACCCTTGTTTTACACATACCAGAACCTGGTCAAATTTGCTTAGAAGTTGTTTCAAATATGATACAGATCTTCAGCTTTGGCTTATGGGGAAAAAGAGTTTATCTTGCGCACAAAACCCAGCCCCTCCATTTTCATGTCAACTCTGGCTTTATACTGAGTTTCATTGAGGCTATCCTTGGCTTTTGTGGTAAAGCAGTTTGACATTTTCAGTTTTTGGAAGTGTTTGATTGACTTATTTGCTTTCCCAATATTAAAATATGAAGACAATCCCCGCCCCCCTTTCTTTGTGAATGCTAGCCTTAAAGTACTGCAGACCTGCTTGAGGGGATTGAATAAGGTCTCCTTGTTATTTAGTCCTACTGTTCTGAGCCTATCCACTGGGAATTTCATTTGCCCATAAAAGATTGACATTCTAACATGGAGTGATTGCAAATTTTGTTTCTAAACTAATATCATAAATGTTTCCATTTGATTACTTAAATGTGAGTATGTAATTTACATGAGATTTTAAAAGGACTGGTTTTCAAGGCTGTAGATATATATGTTAATTAATTCTTACCTATAATATTTTTTGGTCTAGTATGATCCTATGGGGCACACAGAGAATTTTAAAGAGGATTTTTCTATTGTCTATATTTCCTAAACACTGTGGACAGAATAAGGTTGGAATAGAGAGAGAAAATTGCAACCATACCCTGACTTTCCGTCGGCTGGATGCACATTATCTTTATCTTTATTTATTAATAAAAGACGGAATGCCTTGGAAAACAAAAGGTTTTAATGGCCGGTGCTTGGTATCCTTGACAACAGTCCCGAAAGAATATTACATTAGGGCACCAGAGAACTTTTAAAAATAAGTAATGGAATTCCGTCTCTGTTATGCTTTTAGTAGTCATTTCGGCCATGGTGCAGCGAGGTCATAAGCTGAGCTCAGTGAAGGGAGCCAGAACATGAAATGATGCTGAGAGAACGTCTGGGAGATGAGAGGTACAGAATTACAAGCGAAAGTGCAGGCCTGCTGAGGCAATTACAGCTTAATGGGGTCATTTGGAAGGCAATTGCCAGGGGTTAATGTAGTATGGAGAGATGAGGTGAGATTGAAGTGAAATTTGGGGCTGGAAATGTGTTAAGATGAAAGATCAGAGAGCAGCAAAATCTGCAATGTGAAGGTTTATAACATGCAAAGATCTAAGAAAATGTAAAAAAAAAAAAAAAAAAAATAGTGCCCAGATGTTTAAAAAAAAAAAAAAAAAGTGACTGCAAATTTTAGAAATGCAATTTATGCATTAAAAAAAAATCTTTTTCTAAAAGATTTTCAGTTAGGTGAAAAACAGATTAAATATAAAGAACCTGTTTTTAAGGAAATTTTCGATTATAATTCTTATCATTTCTTTTTATTTTTGATTCACAGTGAGCAGATTGTTAATACTGGTAGCAATGTCTAGAAAGACGACTGTCTCTCAGAACAGAAGGCCATCTTTTCGTAAAATTTTAGTGTTTAAAAATAAAAAACCAAGAAAAATTCCTAGGTGTACATATTTTGATATATTTGTAATAGATTCATCACATTATCTTTTCAGGCATTAAAATATACTATATAAAATGTCAAAATATTACCTGAAGGTAAGCCAGCATTCTTTGAGAGGGTATTTTGGTTCTGAAAAGTATGCTTAAATATTACAGGTGTTTAAATTAAAAGTGTCAAAGCATGAAGGCATAATGGAAGTAATCATTTTTACATAGTTTTAAGCAGTACACGGGTTGAAAAAAGCTTTGCATACCAGACTATTGTGAATGACTGGGGTTCATAAGAATTCAGAGGACAAAAGAGCTCATTATGCTTTGTTACCTCAGCTAGTTCATTACCTTAATTGCTGAGCGTAATCCAGTCTTGGAAGAAAACTCTGGGGCTTTCAGAAGATCAACACCGGCACCTCATGGCATAGGAAACGGAAACCCTTCCCTGCGCCGGTGCTACTCCAGGCACACTGAACCTTGATCAAAGGCTGAACTTTCTTTAAGGTCGGCCATGTGAACACCCCCTGGAGCTGTACCATTCGCTGAACCGTAATGAAGTTTAGTAGGTTCAGCACCATTTCTTTCTGACTGTGACCGTCCTGGATCACTGGCTAGCAATAGCATATTATCAGCCTTTCACGTAGGTGAGGTTTAAACATAGTTATGGTTAGGAGCATAATCTGCTTTAAAAAAAAAAAAAAAAAAGACCCCGTTCTTTGCATATTATGGAAACTGCACAACTATTACTATCTAACTGCTTTAGGCAGGAAGCAGGATGTGGTGATTTCTTTTTCAGTCCATTTAAAGGCATCCCTTGCCACGTTCTCTGAACCCAGATCTTTTAGAAGGCCATGCAGGTTCCCCACCAGTGGGTTTCCCCGCAATGTTCTGTACTGTGAAACGTGGGTACAACTGCAGGAGGATTGTCTCATCAGAAGGATTTTTACTTATATATTTTTTCTCACCTGGACAATAGCTTAACTTGCTTTTAAGAATTGTTTTCCCTTATAGGATGTGTACAGTTGCATATGTTAAGCTTTGAAAAAATACACGAAGACAAAAAATATGACCTTTAAAAGCATGGTTGAGTTGCATTCATTTTATAACCATCAAAGCAACTCTGTACTGTTGTAAGGTAGAAAAATCAATGATGCAATCTTTTTCCTTTTGCCTCGTGCAATCCGTAATTGAAATGGAAAATCAAATGAACGGCTAACAGATAATTGTTTTATCAATATTCCCTGCCTGCCCTACAAGGGTCAGCATAGAATGATCATGAGCCAGGGATATGATGAGGACAAAATGTGAAATTGAACAGCAAGGAGGCAATAAATCAGCCTTGACAAGAAAGAGTGACCAGCATGAGGCTGGTGTAGGCAGCTTTGGGGACAGCTTATGTCTCAGGTGTCTGCCCTGATTTTAAAATGTGTGTGTATAATATTTGGAGCCTTGCCTCCATTAAGCCTTGCTATTTCTGGGTTACAGTGCCATACGATAACACACTTCTTAAGAAGACATGAATGAAGAGTGGGACTGTAGTTTGTATTAAATGAAAAATGTTGACATCCATTTCCATAGACAAAGATGTTGGTGTAGTTAAAATGTAAGTGTGTAAGTAGTTTTTGGTTGCACTGTTGCCATCAGTAGTGACTGCAAAGAGACTGATTTCACTGAATTAGTGTTTTCTAAATGCATTCCATAAACATTATGAAAATAAATAGTAATTCTTCTTTAACTGTTGCGATTTCAGTGAGTGACAGTGTCACTTAGGAAAGAGGGCCCAAACAAAAACAGTGACTCATCTACCCAAGATTTAAAAAATTTTCTTGTCCTTTAGAAATTGGTGTAAATATTCAGCAGTATGAAGACTTAACTAAAGGCTACCAGTGAGTCCGTGTTAGTGCTAGATAATTTTGTACATCATCAAAACACTTGTTAAGAGTTCTGCATACTCACATTAGTCATAATGAGGCTGGTAAAGGCACAGAGACGCGCACACACTGTACACACTGCTTATAGCAGTATACATTGGTGCATTTTAGAAAACCTTAAAAGAGATTTATTACCAAATATTTTATAGGTAAATACTGAGAAACTAGGGATGTTTGTCGAGACGTGTATATATGCATATGTACACGTGTGTGTATATATGCATGTGTATATGGCCACAATAGCAGCACCTTCTGTCTTTCTTCCACTCTGTGTTCAATTTTGACCCATGTGTATTTTGAGCCATGCCGCAGAAGATATGACAGTAGATCCCTAAACTTTGATGACCAATCATGTCCCGTTGTCGCCTCCTTTGCCTTTCTTCTTTTTCTATGTTTTGAAACAATTCTAAAATATATTATCTACCCCTCCCCCTTCTTTTTGTTGTTGTTTGTTTTGTGACAGAGTTTTACTGTGTATCTCTGGCTGGCTTCATATTCAAGTAGATCTGCCTCCCGAGCGCTGGGATTAAAGGCGCATGTCATCCCCTGTCGTGTTTTAATAAATACCCCTAAGAAAGCAAGTTATTAAAGAAGCACCATAATTTAGTTGTGGATCCATTATTATACCAATATATTAGCAATAACTCCTTTATAGCACATATCCAGAGAGTTTGTTTGGATCGTATGAAAACAGGGTATGCCCATTGCAGTTGCCCTCTACGTTTTAGTCTTTTAAAATTTACAGCATTTTACCCATGTTCTCTTTCACTCGCTTTCATTGTTGAAGAAGCTGTCGTATTTATCCTGTAGTTTCCCACTTTATGGATTTTACCGATAGCATTCTCATGGTGCACTCGAATGCGTTCCTCTGTTCTTTGTATTTCCTGCAGTCTGGTGGTCTATAGGGGAAGTCGGAGTCTGGTCTCATTGTCTTCTATGGCCGGAGCTTTTTAAGTGTTGTGTTTCACTTTTATATTAGGTGGTGCCGACATCTGCTTCTTTCTCCCATTCGCTAATGTTGGCAGCCATTAATGTTCAAGGCTTCCATCTATTAGTTTCTCTGGGGCTGTGAAATAGAAATGGGTTAGCATTGCTCATGATCATCTATGAAGAGGAATGTTTTCCCCGTTTCTCCTACTGGCTACTTGTTGGTGTTGTTTGTACCATTATTCCCAACGGGATGACAGTGTAAACAGTTGGTCTGGGGATGTGGCCCAGAGGTAGAGGACCTGCTTAGTGCACAAATGTGGGAGGGTTGGGATGTTCAACAGTGAGTAACTTGGTTGAATTATACTATAGCCATGGGATAGAATGTAATGTAATGGTCTGCAGCCATGCTTTAGACTGTTTAATAGCATGGAAATGCTCAGTATATTAATTTTATAAAGCAATTTATAAAATAGTATAACATCTATAGATTTCACCCCCAACATGTACTTTCGCTTAAGTGAAAAATGCCCGAAGAATTATGACCCAATGTTTATGTTACAAGGCTTAGCTTTCAGTGAAGGAGTTAGGATTTAAAATTTTTCCTCTTTTTTTTTTTTTTTAAATCTTTTTTTTTTATGTTTTTCGTCTTTCTCACAAAGATCCTAGATTTGTTTTACAGTAACTTTCCCCCTTATCATTTGTTCAGATGAATGAAATACGGCCTAGGGACTGGATCTATGCTGGTAGGCTATCTTGTTCCATCTTTTTTTTAACCCATGAATTTAACCTGGAGGATGGTTGTAATTGCAGAGGCACAAATAGATCACTGCAATCTAAATTAAGTGTTATCTCCCCTAATGGGTTTTTGTGATAGGTGTGTTTCTTATTATCTCTGTACAGCCAGATGCCTCACACAGGGCCTGGCATGGAGCAGCATCAGTAAGTACATTGGACTCATCAGGTACTGGCCTCAAGTGTTGATGGCTCATGTCCAGTTTGTTGGCAGTCTTTTACTCTGTAGATTTACTTGGGTGAAATAGTTCCACCTTTGTTTTAGATAACTAATAACCCTCAGTTTGATTCTGGTTTGAGTATCACACAGACTAGAACATTTCAAACTCCCGTGGATATTTAACTGTCTTGCAGTGTTCAGCTCTCACCTAAAGTGACTTCATGTTACACACTCCATCTTCTTCCTGTCCTTTACTTTTTTATATCTCCTCACGCCCCGCCCATTTGGAGTATCTCAGGATAGCCAAAGGTTGGCCTAGGACTCACAGACTGGCCTCTAACTGGCAATCCTTCTGCCTCCACCTGCTAATATTATTATAGATGTGCACCATGGTTTGGCTTGGTATTGTTTCTTGCTTACAAATCTTGCACATTTCCTGGGTCTTGTTCTGAATGATGCTAATTTTTAGCTTTTTTTTTTCTCCTTCAGGAAGACAACAATTGTGTTCTATACCAACTAAGCCTTTCCATCAACATCTTAAAATGTGCTGTTTTTTTTTTCTGAGAGATATTAAAAAAAAAACAGTTGAATTAATTAGGATGCTGCTGTTTGATTATTGCTATAAAGAACATGGTTATGGGCAATACTATATTTAAAATGGAAGAGTTGGAAGGAAAATAATATTTTAATACATTGTCGTCATTGAGTTTCTGTTACATTAAGTTATTTGCTATGCTTTGTTCTAGATACTAAATACACAACAGTGAACAAACAAAAGCTCTTCTGTGACTTGTCTGATGACTTCCACAGGGCCACAGCAGTGTCCTGTATACGTGTAAAGGTGGACTCTGCAGTCGAGTGTCCATTAGCTTCTGTGTGGTTTAAGATAAGGTATAACACTCAGTGAAAGAACTGACACATTTATTGAATGCATACACAGTGCCAACTGCTTTACTAAGAGTTGTGACAAGCTTCACTCAACTTACCAATTCTCACAAGGTCTTGTGGGGCATTCTAGAGCTTTGCTTTTTTTAAAAAATATTTTTTTATTAATTTATTCATATTACATCTAATTTGTTATCCCATCCTTTGTATCCTCCCATTCCTCCCTCCCTCCCATTTTCCCCTTACTCCCCTCCCCTATGTCTGTGACTGAGAGGGACCTCCTCCCCCTGTATATGCTCATAGGGTATCAAGTCCCTTCTTGGTAGCCTGCTGTCCTTCCTGTGAGTGCCACCAGGCCTCCCTATCCAAGGGAGAGCTTTGCTTTTGATCAGGGAAAAAACTGGTATTTAGAATTATGAATCAGTTTTCTCAGGATCATGAAGCTAATGAGTGAGTGGCAGAGCATTTTCAAACACCTACTGTAATTACTAAGGATTTCTTCTCATGTGGTGGAGAATGTGCCGTAGACTGAGCTGATGAATTTCCAGAGTGATAAATTTGCAGGTTCAGCAGATATGCTCTGGCTTTCTTGTGTGTGCTGTATTTGTTGTGTGTACTTTATAGAGCAGCTTAGTCATAAGGAATGAAAGGCTAATGTGGGAGTCGGTTTGTTAGGCAGACGAAGGTCACGTTAACGCCCTCAAGTGCCTTAGAGTGCCATGTCACAATATTTAATGTACACCATTAAAGCTGGCACACTGACGAGCTCACAGTATGTGTTACTTTACTGTGTCATTATTGCTTTTCACTGATGCTGAGACACTCACCACACCCTCAACACTTTAGCATTTCTGAAGTGAGGCTGCCTCTTGGAATTGATACCACGGCATAGTCCAATTTTTGTGTGTGTGTGTGTGTGTGTGTGTGTCTGTGTGTGTGTGAGAAAGAGAGACAGACAGACAGAGAGACAGAGAGACAGAGACAGAGACAGGGTGAGAGTAAGAGTGAGAGTCTCATTTTCTAGCCCAGGCTGCCCTGAGACTGACTGTACAGCTCAGTCTGTCCTTGCATTTGTGACTGTCATGCTGCCTCAGCCTCTCAAGTGCTGGCACCACAGTTGTGCTGGCCACACCTAGAATTTTTTTTCTCACAAAAGAATCTAATATCATGGTAAGTCTTACTATCAACAGTGCATTAAATTTGACAGAATATAATTACATATGTTTGGGTGGCATCCATCTATATATGTCCTAGTCCTTGAAGGCCACACAGCTATTTGAATTGTCAGTGTGTTTTGAGTCTCTTTATGGTTCAGATGTAAGAGACCAACACTTTGTACTTAAAGTTGCTTTCGTAAGGGCCAGCTGTTCTGGCACACCAAGGCTACTACTGCCTTGTACATGAACTTTCCTCTTGCTAAGAACATTGACTTTGCAATTTCTTAATTTTTACTTATTTTGCAACGTAACTAATTTAGGGTGTTTTTGGAACATCTAATACGCTTACAAAGTGTTGAAAATATACTTTTAAATGAGTTGCTAATGTACTTCAAAGATCTTCACCTCATTTTTGATAATTAACAAAAAGAGACATTATAGAAATTAATATTTTAAATTTGCTAACAAAAATAAAGGGAATACTCCAACTTCCTTTAGGTTTTGTCCCTGATGCATTTTTTTCCATGAGAGCCCACAGAATTGTTGAACGATAGGAGGCTTGGCACAATTTGGACCATATGTAGCTTTGATTTTTACATATTGTCCTAGCTGATGTCAAGAGGAGTTTTTGTACTGGCAGCTGAAAGCAGGTCATGGTAGTTAGCCTTAAGTACACGGCAAGTTCAGATTCATAGTTGCTTTTAGTTAATACATTACCTTTCACAGTGTTTCTTACATATTATTTAAATGTTCAAACCCATAAAAACATGATTATTTCTCTTCTAGAGAAAGTGGATTGCGTTTGGAATACACATTTATTTACACAGGTATTTTTTAAAGACTAAAAATAAGGTCAAGAGTACTGGAAAATTACAATATACAAAGCCTTACTTTTTTTTTTTTACAGGAATATAAATAAGCATATGAACTAGGTTTAGACGCTTTATACAACTAAAAATAAACCTGAGAAAATCTGCATTTTAAATTGTGTGAAGTGTAGTTTTACTCATCCTCTTGCAGAGCATTGACAAAAATATGAAATTGATTTGGTTGAAGGGTGTTAAAGAGCCGACAGCCAAATGTCACAAACAATGAATGGCTGCACTGTTGAGAAAATCAATAGGGAGGTTAAGCTGGTCCTGTGAAAGACTTGGCAGACCGCTCTGTTCCAGGAAGATATCTGTCTTCTGGCCTTGGTTGCATGATCAAAAGGAAAACTTGATAGGTTTAATGAAGGGAGATACTGTAAAACTGACAACAGAAATATAGACACTGTGGTAAACTGTAGTGCACCTCAGTGAGGGGAGCTATTAGATACATCTTTCAGCCTGAAAAAATATTTATGGGTAAAGATGTCAGAAATATTAACATTCTTTTACTTCTTCATTGATTGCTCTATCGTCTGATAAATTTGCCAGAAGTAAATAAAGGTTTGCATTTAGCTAAGTGTATAATAAGATGTTAAATGTGCAGAACACAATAATTACCCTTTTAATTAGTAAACTCATTTTCTAGGTCTATTTATTATAACGTTTAAAATCTAAATCAAAATTGTATCTTCATCACTCATAGTGTATCAAAGTATTGTGAAAGATCAAGCTTGTAGGTAAAAAGGCCAGCCATTGACTTGCCAGTGAGAACGGAGTCTGTCCCTGCAAACCCAGGTGGGATTTATGATTCATTAGTCTACCCCACAGGCCATTAGCAGATATTTATAGGAGTACCCTCTTTTACAATTTTATTGATAAACAGTATGTTGGCAAAAAAATACTTCACTGTGATCATTTTGATCATAGCTATATATTATGAAGTGTGACGTTTTAATACATAGCAAATTAGACCAAGATCATTCATTTATAGATTATGTTTCTTTGCAGTTTTCTGTACTTCACTCCTGATCTGCTGTATGGCATGTTATTTTTATATACCTGCATTTCTTACTGCCTATTCTTATTTGATGAAAGCAGTTACTTCTTGAGTGCTTGTGTATACACCAGTGTGTTTGATGCTGATAAAAGCGCTGCAATTAAAGGCATTTGTTTCTAGTGTAGAGATCTAAAAACCATTTTAATGCTTCTTCAAAATTGGCAACCCCATTTTGTTTTGCTATCCTTCATTGGATGTGACATGCTCTTTGTGTGTGTCTCTGGATGTGTTTAACAAAAAGGAATCAGTTTAAAATCCCTAAATGTGATAATCAGTTTAGAGAAGATGATAACCTGTTTAAAAACAAATAATAAAGAGGGAAGAAGAGAGAAAAGGGAAGCTGTCTGGCAGATTTTCCACAGTGGACGCTGTAATAAAAGCCCCCTACTCTGCTGGGGTGGCGTTTGCAGGGCCGCTGCCATATGTTGCTCTGCTTTGCGCGGGGATTATGCCATCATTATTGCTGATAAAAGCTGTTTACTGCCTTGGCAAAGGAATGATGCTTGGAGCAGTTCTGGAAACCGCCATTCAGTTTACAAAAAAGTTCATTTAGTGCCAGATGCTAGAATCCTAGGTCTTTGTTATCTTTTCCCATGATTGGATCCATCCATTGTCTATTTCTCTTTTTCCTTTTCTAATAGAATGCTGCCTCTTACTACCTGTTTTTACTCAGGCAGTTACTGTGGGAAGTTAGCTAAATGACTGCATTCTCCATGTTAGCTGATCAGTACTAAAGATGGGTCATTTGGCTTTCAGAACTGCTGACCAGATTTGGAATAAGCACTGCAGAGTGCAGTGAAATCCCAGCCACTACGCACTGAATGTGTATTCTTTTAGTACCATTGCATGTCCAACAGAGCTTCATGTAGTATTAGGGTCAGTGGTTGACTAATGTTCTGTCTTTGGAAGCACTGGTCAGTTTACCGTTGTTAGAATTAAAAAATGAAACCAAAACTACACTTCCTCAGGAAATGCTAAATTTATAGTTACAACTTTTCCTGAGACTATCCCTTTCTTCAGTTATTTTTTCCAGAAAATTTGCTCTGTTTAACACAACTTTTGATAGCGATGACATGATTGGATCTAATTGCTGGAGGAACTTGTAAATGCAAATAATAAAATGTTTTTTGTTAATTAGCAAATAATACCTCATAGCCTGTTGGTGCATACTTAATACCGCAGCTTGAGTAAGGTAAGGAGATTGCTTTTGTTTTTAATGGGTCTTTGGGTTAGTATTTCATTAAAATATGCTTATCTTTCCCAATCTAAGTCCCTGCCTGACATCCCTCCCTATTCTCTGGACTTTCCTCGGAGGTCAGCTTCTTTGTGCATGGTGTATGATGTTCAGGGACACCCAGAAGTCATGCCTTCCACCATGTTTGATTTCTGCTCCAACTCTCTTCCTCAGAATTTCAGTCCTGCTTTTGCCTTGAATTCATACTTATTTTAACTGAAAAATTAGCTCTTGTAAATAATGTGGAGAAGTTAGGGCTTCAGTGCTCACCCCTGAGTGTTGCCCCCAGTTTCTCCAAGTATATGCTTCTATTCCAGGGTTTTCCTATCTCTGGGAACCATTGTCAAGAGAACAAAGCTCCATGATTTTAGTGTAATTTTTTTTTTTTTTTTAATTTAAAGAAGAATGCCATTGGGACTGGAGAGATGGTTCAGAGATTAAGAGCACTGCCTGTTCTTCCAGAGGTCCTGAGTTCAATTCCCAGCAACCAAATGGTGGCTCACAACCATCTATAATGTGATTTGATGCCCTCTTCTGGCCTGCAGGCATACACGTAGGCAGAGCACTGTATACATAATAAATAAATAAATAAATAAATAAATAAATAAATCTTAAAAAAAAAAAAAAGAATGAATTCATCTACAGGAAAAGCACATTTATTCAGAATGTGCTGACAGCACCTAGCCCTAGATGCCACAGTGACCCTGAAGATTCAGATTCTCGTGTCACTTTAGGTAGGAAAGGAAATACTTCTTCAAATTTATCCAAGTATGAGATTTAATAATAGAAATTTTCAGTGTCAAATTGAGGTTGGAAAATGATAATCATCTAGGTAAAATATTAAACATTCTTATTAAAAGCTGAGGTCGTCACCAGCGAGGTGGTAGGTGACACAGTGGAAGAAGTCAATTCCTGCATGTTGCGCTTATGTGTGCGTGCACTCTGACCCCGCCCCCACGCATGCCTTAGTGAATGAATACTTTCCAGCTACCTAAGCTTTTAGAGTTAACTACAAGTCATCACAATTTAGAAATTAGTAGCAAGAGTGTGCATATTGTGTTAAAATCATAAACTATACTTTAGAGCAGATAGTTTAATGTTTGATGTTAATTAATAAGTTGATACTAACAAGAAAAATACTTATTTAACCAAAGAACATTAGTTGGCTGCTTTACACAGACACTCTATCACCACACACACACACACACCCCACGCCCCTTGCATTTGATCTTACTGAGAAAGAGAATTTTATGTCACGTGTACCTACCATTTAGTTCTATGAATATTTTTTATTTTATTTGTATTTTTCTAACACAGACAAGAGTCCTTGTCACCCAGCCTGGCCTGTTTTACCCAATTAGCTGCTATTACAGGCATGTTCCACCATGCCTAGATGAATTTGTTTTTAATATTGAAAATTTCAGCTTTCAGATAGCCCTTGATTCCCAGATAATTACCTTTTAAATTGTATTGGCAAAATTATTAGTGGAAAAACTACCAGTTTAGACATGGACGTCCTTCCTTCCAAATGCTCACTTGGGTTTAGGGAATGGATGTGTTGGGTTGCGGGACTTAGATCATCTCAGCGGCTTCACTGAGTCAGGCTGCCTGCTTCAGCACCGCTGGCTCCTGCTCCATTCTCCCAGCTGTGCTAGCTTTTCCTCAAAGTGTATAAGCATTTGATTCCATGTCCTTCAGGCAGCTGAAAAGTAGTTAACCTGGGCTCGAAGAGCATGTGTCTGGTTTCACACTGCCTTGGTTCCAGACTCCTGGTTTTGCTGCTTATTAAAGTTATGGTTTTGGACTATTCATGGAACTTTTCTGAGATTTGGTTTCTGATTGTAAAACATGTATGTAGTATTGGTTCATGAATATGTTAGTGACAGTCCAAACATTTAATTTTATCTTTGTGGCCCAACTACATCAAGTACTTTTGACATGAATTGGTCTTTTAGTAGGGTTGAGTTTTCTCAGTCACTCACCCACCAACAACTCTGTGGTTGACGTGTGCTCTATGAATTATGGCTAGGAAGAGCGAGGTGCCATCAACAACACAGCTGTGCAGCATACCTGGCCACAGTGGGTTCACACCTGGCCACAGTGGGTTAGATCATTAGTTTCATTTCATTAAACCAGTTCAAGAAGGTACAACTTTACTACTTTCATTTCATAACCAACCTTGTGATGCTTTTATTATCACATTTTTGAAATGACTAAAAAAATTTCATTTTCCTTATGCCAGTAATTAAAGTTTATAAATGCGTCAAAATGTCTAAAGCACTTTAATATCTGTATAAACAGCTTTTAGTATTCTTGATGTAGCTCTGGGCTCCTGTTGGCATGAGCATCTTAGTATTCTAATTGATCTTGATTTGATTTGCTTTTAAGGTCAAGTGTTTTTCTTTAAAAAACAAAAAACCAAAAAACCCTCCCCCAATTTCCTCAGAAGACAAATCTCATCAAATTAGAGAGGCCATTTTAACAGTATATAAACCATTCTACTGCAGGACAGTGTCATTTCTGATGGAGTGTGTGGGTTTTTCATTTTGGTTTTGTTTTGTTTAGGTGGTATTGTTTATTTTTATTATTGTTATAGTTCTATGGGGAGAATGTCACTTCCCCTCCCCCTGCTTAGACAGATGCATCCAGAACCAAATGAGGGCAGTAAAGTCTAATAGAAAGCTTTACAAATGAAAGTTTTGTTTCTGTTTGTGCAGTACCTTGTTCTCCCTTCATGTATCCTGGGAAATCATACTGATCAATAGTTCCCATTTCAGTACAACTGCAGCAAGCATTACAACTGTATAAAATTTACAACATTGTCTGCTGTAAATTTTAATTGGAAAAGCCTTGTAGCTTTACTCTATCTTCGGAGGCTTAAATCTATATGATTTTTTTAAGTAAAAATATTTATAACATAATATCATGTCATACAATTTTTATGGACATACAATATAAATAGGACCAAATCTTAGCCTTATTGGAAAAAAATAACTATAAAAATATATTTTAATGCTTGGTACATTCAACATTTTTCTTGAAACAGTGGACTTGGTAAAGTAATTTAATGAATGCTATAAATAATTATGAACAATATCAGGTGAGAATATTAACAAATAAATATACTAATAAAAGATATATTCTGTGGCCTTTGTGTCTCCAGTGAGGCCTCCTTGTGTGCAGAGCTTGTGCTCTGAAGCAGACAAGGATGAGAAAAATGTTGCTTTCTGCACAGCATTCTTTCTGTCACAGGTCAGGTTTAAAATGCTGTGTGATACAGTTATTGACTCTAATCTGGGCATAAACACAAGTCCTCAAGCACCAGCCCAATTAATAATTTGCATAATTAACACGCATATTAAATAGGGACTGGCCTTGCATCTGTATTTGCAGTGATCGGGGTAATGAGGGCTAACGGAGCGGCGCCTCGGGCCTGTGTTAGCAGACGTGTGGCAGTAGTAATTTTTGGTTGGATTGACAACTGCTAGACAAGCGGTCCCAGCATAAAGCTAAACCCTGTTTGGCAGTATTAATCGTTGACAAACTGCTCTTAAAGCTGTAACATTGTTTCTGTCAGTTGTTTGGTTTGATGTCACTGTTAGACATAATAAATCAATAGTGTCAGAATTTGGTAATGTTTATAGCTAGCAAGGTTTATTATTTCATATGACTGTCATGTACAAATGGTGGTTATCATGGCTGCCTCTAAATTATCAAAGACAGAATATTGCTTTGAATATACTTCTGTAATTCTTGTTTCAATGAATTCTTTGCCATCTGGAAATGCTTTTAGTTGGTATGCCTGCCCAATTCCATTGTGATTTTTATGCAGTGTGCTCTGTGTTCTTAAGAAGGGTATACAGTTAAATCTCTTGGAAGTTGATTATGGTTCTAGATAAGGACAATATACTTGGATGCCTCAGCTACCCCTTTATTCAGAAATGGCTGCCACATGTGTGGCAGAATGCTAGTGTGCTGAGGTTTCTCGGTAAGATCTGAATGTCAGAAGACTCCAGATACATGTAAGAAAGAAGGAACGTTGTATTGAGAAAGGGAGATATTTAGAGATGCAGGTAAGATTATTCTAATCATTCCTACAAAAGCTTTAATTATCACCTTTTATTCTGACCACCGATATTAAGAATTTTTATAATTTTCCTTTGTTCCTATTTTTAAGACTTTTGTTAAAAAGCGACCTCAGTGAGTGATATTATTTTCATTGCTATTTGGTTAGAAATATTCCCCTTCTCAGTGCGTCTGGTGGGGTGGGATTTTGTACGATATGTAAACATGTTTATGTAAAGCACTGTAAAATAATAAAGGATACTTCCAAAGACTCATAAAGTCCCTTCATTCACACAATGCAATTAGATGTACATTTAACTTAAAACACCAACATTCTTTCAATTATCTGTGATAGTCTTTTAGGTTACAATGTCAGCTTGGAACAGTGGGGCGTGCCTTTAATCCTAGCACTAAGGAGGTAGAGGAGGGCGAAGCTGTGTGAGTTTGAGGTCAGCCTAGTCTACAATGTGGGTTCCAGGACAGCAAAGGCTGCACAGAGAAGCCCTGTCTCGTGTGTGGGGTGGTGTTACATTGTCAGAGCTTCCTGTTTATTATGTCTGTTCACGTGCACACCATATGCATCCATGTTAACACAATGGCTCAAAGACACACTAGATGATCAACAAGGCGGTTTTCAGAATATAATTGAAATGTCTCATTAATATGATCATTTCTTAAAAATCAGTAAGCCAACACTATTGCATTTAAGTAAATGGGATTCCATTCAAAACCAGTTTTTCTGGAAAGTAACTACACATTCTGACCAAAAAACCAACGAACCAACCAACCAACCAACCAAAACAAAACAAAACAAAAAATCCCCAAAATACCTTTAATGGTGGCAAATATATATTACTAAGCCAATAGGCAGAAAAGTATATATAACAAATGCGAATTATATAGCTCCAACATGCTTGTGAAAATCTACATTAAAAGAATAAAGGATATTTTCAAGGTCTTAGATTAGAACGAATTTGGGCATCTTTCTTTATATTCTAAAATGAATGGCTAGAGATTGTAGTAGGCCAGCTTAGGTTATCCAACTACCTCTTCTGCCCAGGGCATGTCTACTGCTTGTAGGTGCTGTTTTTAAACTCCTTTATTTGGTGCTCCTTAAGCCTTTACCAACCCTAGGTAGGGAAGAAAGAAGGTTAGAAGAGGCAGGGGACCTCTTTAGACTTAGTCTTGGCTGGTTAGGGTTGTCGGTTCTTTGGGAAAATACCAATCTCTGTTGTCAGGATATCTAGCAGTCTCTCTCCCTCCACCCCCTCTCTCCCCCTCCCTCCTCCCTCCCTCTCTCCCTCCTTCCCTCACCCCCTCTCTCTGTGTTTTCATATTTAAACTTATCCAGAGTCCTCAGAATTCCACTAACTCCAGTTGGCAAAAACCATGACACCCCACCTCAAGCTACAGGAGACAATTATCAACTGTGGACAAACTAAAAGCAACTCCATATCCCATACTTTGGATTAAAACAAAAACCTGTTTGTATAATATAAGTGATTTAAAAAAACCAACCAAAACTTCCACTACAGCTGCTTGTATTTGTTTACAAGCAAGGACAAGTAGTTCGCTGACTGGAGTGAAGCGTGGTGGAGAGAGATGATGGTTGCAGATAGGCTCGGGTCAGAGAAACAGTCAAATAAGACAGATTGAGTTTTCTTTCAGGTCTGGTTAAGTGGTTCCTTTTTAAAAAATTAATTATTTTTAAAATAGAGCTTCACTATGTAGCCCTGGCTGGCCCAGAACTACTATGTAGACCAGGCTGGACTCAACTTTGCAGAGTTTCTTCTGCCCCTGCTTCGAGAGTGCTGGGATTCAAGGCAGGCACTACCATGCCCAGCAAGTGGGTCCTCTCTGAAGAGACTTTCTTAGCCACCTTTTAAAATAGATTTCCCCCCCGTGTTCCTTTCTTCATAGGACCCAACAAAATTTTAAATTTCCTCCTTAGGTCCCATGAGAGAGGAACCTTATCTATTCTTTGCCATTTATAGAAGGTAATGCACACTGTTCATCTGCTCATGTGAGGCTGGGTGAGGCTGAGTATGACTCTAGTCCAAGCTTTGTGCTAACGCATATGTGAAGGGCTTACTGACATCATGTTGTACTCAACCCTCTTGAAGTCCACCTGCTGCCGATGAGAGCAGTGACAGGTCACCTTGTCTCTCCCAAAGTCATCATGGATTTTGTATTTGTCCTAGTGCCTTACCCTTTCTTCCTTTACAGTCTTTGAGACATTTAAGGCCCAACAAACTCTTCGCCATCGGAATGACAAAAACCACTGCTAGTGTGGTGTTGGTAGGTGTGGCTGGCTAATTTTTGTGATGGAGAAACAAATTCTTTTTATTAACAGTAAATAACAAAAGTAATTTTTAAAAAAGGGACAGGGGGCTGGAGAGATGGCTCAGTGCTTAAGGGTACTGAGTGCTATTCCAGAGGAGCAGAGTTCAAATTCCAGCACCCACGTGGCAACTCACAACTGTCTGTAACCCCAGTATCAGACACTGTTACATAGACATACACATCTAGGCAAAACTCAAATGCACATAAAATAAAGACAAATAAACTTAAGAAAAGAGAAGGGAAAAATAATAGGAAGCATTGGTAAAGACATGGTGAAATTGGACTCTTTCTATGTAGCTGAAAAGAAAGGAAAATGGAGCATAGTCTGACAGCTCCTCCGAAGGTCAACTGCGGAATGGTGGCGTAACCTAGCGGTGTCATGCTTTCGTATAGCCAAGAGAACTGAAAATGCATGTCCTCACGAGATCTGCCACACAGGTGCTCACAGCAGTGTTCTTCATAATAACCACAAAGCAGGTAGAACTCAGATATCTGTCATCGGTGAAGGGATGAACAAATGGTGGGGTATCCAAATAATGGAATATTATTCAGCCATAAGAAGGAATGAAGTACTAATTACATTGACAGTGTGCATAAATCTTGAAAACAGGCTGCTGAGAAAAGCCATTCATTAAGCCCTATATAAGACACAGTCACATTTGTATGAAATGTCTCGTATGGGCAATCTGTAGAGAAAGTGGTTTGAACATGCTTAGAGTCCTCCTGAAGCAGGAGAGTCCGGAGAGTGGCGTGGTGTCGAGGGGTTCTGGCGAGCACAAGTGGATATTTTGGGGATGGAAATTATCCTTGTGCACTGGATATATTCTAACCCGCAGAATTGTGTACTTAAATATGAGAACATTCTGTAATATGTGACTTGTCTCAATGTCAGTTTAACAAGTGGTCTAGGAAAAATACATTGTGGCGTGTGGACACTCTTTCACTGATACAGAGATACCCATTTTCATATCTTTGAAACTGGAATGCCTCTGAGAGTCAGTGGCATCTTGACAGTGGCTGCCAGCCAGTTGAAGCCACCTCCTGGTTAGGTTGCCTAGGTATGCAAATGTTTGGTGTTTTTTTCTGGTGGCATCACTAGGTAAGTGCAGCCTTTTGATGTTTTAGTCACCTTAACATTTATGGGCCATTTAACAACTGGTTCCCAGCTGTACTTGGAAACAGTCCCCTGACATACTGAAATAACAACAAAGCACGAGCATAAAATTCATGGAATGGCTATCTGTGTCTTTGAAGAAGATTAACAGTGGAGTACTTAAAAAAGGAGATGCTATTTTTACAGCATTTGTGATTATACAAAACATGATAGAATATGGAACACAGGGCACTGAGAACTTGAATCTGTAAATAATTCTGAATGTTGCATATTGGTTTTAAGGACAAAACTATTTCATGCATTTTTAAATGTTTGCACAATAGTGATCCATAGTAGAGGAGAAAATGATATCCAAAAAAATTCAAAAGGACTTTCTAAGAGTCTTGAAGGCACATTCTGAGAATAAAAAAAGCTAGTACTGTAGACCGACCGAGAGTGTGGCTTGTCTGCACTGCAGTTACAGTGTGTGTGTGTGAAATCAGCTTTTCTTATCCCAGATAGAGAGTTTCTTTGGCACACCTTTTCCTATATGAATTTCTATGCTCTTAATAGTTTTGCCCATGTGTTAGTTTTTCCCCTCTTGTTACTATTAAGATATCCTGGGGGTTTATGTGTGTGTACGGTTCTATAATCCTGTAGTAAGGACTTAGCTATGAAGTCAGTGCTTTGATTGGTACCTAAGTTCCCCCTCTCTCACAGAAGCAGGCTATGATGGCAGCATAACTCACAAAGCAAGAGAGGGCATTTCAGGGTATGTTCCTTGAATGCAGACTCTGACAGACAATAAGGTCTGTGAAAGTGCGCTGCAGAAACGCTAGACTGAGCTCCCTCGGCCTTTCAGACTCTGCTGCACTGTTGGCTCCCTTTGACTGACAGTCACACAGGACACCACAGGTCTTAACCTTCTGTGACCTGGAATTGGCTTCTTCTTTCTTATCTTCTTGCCTGTTTGATTTTTTGTACTTGAATATAACTTGAGGGACTGAGTGGACAGACTCTGCAGAGAAGTATTTTGAGTTACTTATCAGCATGCTGTGTGACACCTGCTAGATTATAGAAGCTAGATCTTGGTTCGATATGAGGCATTATCTGGGATAAAGTTCCTGTTTAGGGAAGAGAAATAGAGTCTCAGGAAATAATGGCCAGCCTGCGCTCATGCAGCGAGCTTTGTCTTTCTGTCACCTGCACTTGCAGAGCAGCAGCACTGGCTGGTCCTGCTCAGTGCTGGTCTGCAGAGCTCCTGGACTATAACGCAGCCCCGCCAGGATCTGAATGCAGAACCTGTGGCTGCACCTGAGGAAGGATTGATTTCATCGTCGCCAGGCTGTCTCTCCTTTCTCTAAGAGCAGGCCTGCGCTCTGGAGTGAGTCAGGAGCAATTGCTGACAAGTGAATGTGATCTTATATTCAGCCGACACCATGCATCTTTGTGAAAAGAAATTCAATAATCCAAGAGAAAATAATTGTGTTTCTTGGGGAATTTCTCCAGTATCTTTGGAGCTGTATTTGTTCTAAATTATGGATTGCAGCCGTATCTGCAATGCTTCGTTAGATAGACGGAAATATCAGCTGCTTTCCACAGTAATTCCTGTTTAGGGTGATTTATAAAAATTATTATTACTGTGTTTAAATGGTAATCTGGATGTTTCTAGCCTCTCTAAATGAGCGCGGACTCTGTTTCTATAGCCCCAGAGGGACTTCCAGTAATAAGGAAGAACTGAGCTGACTTTTTTCCTCTTATATAACATTTCCCTTTTCTAAAGATCCCAAAGCACCTTATAAACGGGAGGATAGTATCACCTGTCTGGAGTGCCAAGCTCATTAAGCCAAACCTACTATAAAAAAATTTAGGATCAGAAAAGATAACGATTATCCAGTTTTACCTGTAGAAGCACGTAGAAGTGTCATTAGTCGGACTCCATTTCCATAAGTGGTTGGTGTGAGCAAGCCTCTGAGGACTTAGGAAATAGTGTGTCAGGAAGAAGTGTGCTGTGTGCCTTCCTGCCCGCCCCCATCCCCATCCTCTAGCCACCAAAGAAGATAGCTTCAACTCTTTTTTTCTGGTTACAAAATGGTCTTTGCTGATCCTTAAAATATTCAAGCAATACCAAAAAATATAAAGGAAAATAAAAACCAAATTACTGATGTTTCTGCTACTCAGAGATTTTTCTAGATTGTACTAAACACTTCTCTACATATTATTTTCCAAAACAAATTAACTATGCTGTTGTCTAGCCAATGTCTTTTGTTGAATGAGACATTGTGTATGTCTTTGCATGTTAGAATGTTTTATGTTGCCCTATTGACTTGGCCACATAATATCCATGTTGCTTTTTCTACCAATTTTATGAGCGGTTCATTGGCTTTAATCATAGATAGCCCTGTAGTTGTATCATAGCTTTTCAGGATCAGGAACTCTGTGTAAAATATGGCATTGGAACTAGAAGTTCAATTTATCCATTCAGTAGTTATTTATCTAGCATGTCTCATATGCTCATCTCTAGCCTGTGCACTAAGAACGTATCTTCCTTGTTGTGGAGTTTGCAGTCAGGTGGAGAGAGAGGCAGCACTGAGAAGGTGAAGATAGCGAGCACAGACGGCTCCTGACTTGGCTAGCTAGGTAGTGGGAGGGGAGAAGAAGTGCTCTGATTTTTATTGGAGGAAAAGTTGAAGTCCAGACCTCTGCAGGTACCCTAAGAAGATTACAGACACATGGTTTTGGTCTCTATATTTTGCTTTTAGATAACAACACTCAAATTGCAGATGTTATTTGCAACTCTGCTTAAATGAGGCTTAATAGTTGTTCTTCTTCTCCTCTTCCTCCTCCTCCTCATTATTATTATTATTATTATTATTATTATTATTATTTTTAATTTTAAAGAAACAGCAACAGTCTTTCCTGAAACTATCAGGAAGTATTCTAGTGTATACTTTGGTGATGTCCATGATACCCAAATTCTTCATTTGGTGACTTCGTGGCTATTCCACTCAATCTCCTGCCTTTCTACTTCCTCCATACCATTCATAAAGAAGTGAATATGTTTATGTGGTTTGGCAAACTTGTTATACCACACCTTTGTAGTCACAAAATAATTAAAATGACAAATCTAGGGTTCTATGACAGTAATATAGGCCTTTACAGTACTTGTAAGTCATTATTTGACAAAAGATCATCATGAAGGAATTCCAAAACAAACTAAAAAAATGTGGTCTGAATATTCTATAATTGATGGTTGTCATTTTAGATTGATGTCTCAAGGATCCTCTGGATGAGATTCTATATGAAGTAAGTTTTTCTGTTTGTATGTGTTTAAAGGCAAGGTGTCATGGATCTGCGCTGGCCTCCTTATGTGGCCAAGAATGACCTTAAGTTTCTGCTCTTTGTTCTTGCACTGCCTATGTTCTGGGATTACAGCATGTACCATCATGTCCTGTTTTATATGGTGCTGGAGATTGAACCCAGGGCTTCCTGCATGTTAGACAAGCTCTCTGGCCACTGAGCTATGTCCTCGGCCCCGTTTAAGGGGGGAAAAAAAGTCAGTTACTCAGAAAAATAGAAGGCATGGGCAATAAATTTTTAGGATGTATGTTGCTGGAGGAAATAGCTGTTCAATAATAAAACCAAGACTCTAAAAACAAAGCAGTTTAACAGGTTATAATGTTGGGCCCAAGTCAGCCATAATAATAACGATATGGGCAAGAGCACTCCTGCATGCTTCCTGTATTCCAGGCACTGTGCCAAGCACTTTGTATGAATTTGTTCATGTAATTTTTATAAGAACCCTCCAAGGTAGACACCATTATTATACCCATTCTATGTAGAAAACGAAAGCTATAGATACCATGTAGATCTTATTAAACTCAAGCTCAGCTTATACATGTGCATTTGAAAAATAGACTGCAGCTCGAGAGCCCTCACCTGGCCTATGCACTGGAGAGGGCTGGGGGTAGACAGCCTTCTCTCCAAGGCATGGCGCAGCGGGCGGCGGAGTAAGACCGTGGAGTTAGGAAGGACAGACCCATTTCTTGGGGCTGCCCATTCTTGACCTAGAAGGATTTAGAGCCTGTAGTTTTTAAGGACTTAAGAGATAAAGAAGCAGAAATCTTTATGAAAAGCAGAAGTCATTAAGGGAAGAATTACCCTTGGCCTTAGTTGGGAAAGTACTAGAGACATCTAACCCTTGCCTATAGTCAGCTGTCTGTGGTTGCAATTCGTACCACACATGTTGTCCTAAAAAGCCTCAAATTTAGCCTGGGATGCGTTACTAGTGTCCCCAGGCGTCTAAGAAATGAGCATCTGTCCCTTTGGAAAGCACTTTAATAACAAGTGCCTAAGAGTTCACATAATTTGGGAGGGGGGATATGGATTCATAATTATAACAGGATAATATTGGGGTAAAGGCCACTGTGATTCTGAATTAGCAGAAACATCACTGTTTCTGTGAGTAAAACAGTGTGCTAAAGGAGAGGAAAGACTGCATGAAAAGTGAGGGACACTCTCAGGGAATGAGTGAAGTTTATAATAGAAGCGAGGGAGAGAAGCTGCGAAGTGTGGGTTAAGAGCCTGGCGTAAGAAAGCCCAACACTTAATATGTGGCTCAGAAGTTGGTGACACATAGAATAGAGAAAAAGCTATATCCTAAGAGACTTGTATGTAGTTGAGGACATGTCAGAATTGACCAACACTGATAATCAGTTGTCCAGTGCTTGTCAGTGGGCAAAGTAGAAAGCTATTCCTACCACCATAGCGCAGTAAAGCTGCAGACTCCCAGAGACTTACGGAAGGCCTAGACAGCAGACTTCTCACCAGGAGAAGTTGGAACCAGGCCACAATTATGATTTCAAAGTAAGGGGAGGACACAGAAGCAGCCTCAAGCAGTCTGTGAATGAAAACACCTGACGCGTGTGCAAAGTAACGATGTTTCCACAGGCATGACTGAAGGTGTAAGTTGGGTAGTTGTGATCAGACTTAAAAGATTTTAAGGTCCTTTTGTTGTCTAGACAAAGATAAAGATTCCCATAGCCAAGGAAATAGAAGTTAAAACCACAGTGAGGGGTCAGCTTGTTACTCTGTAGGTGAGCACTTGCCTTCCATGCGTAAGACCCCTGAGTCTGATCTCTAGGATCGTGAAAAACAAAAATAAAAATAAACCAGTGAGATTGTTTACACCCAGTTGGCAAACATTTTAAAAGTTTTATAATATAAAGTTTTGTTTAAGACACAAAGCAGTAGAAATTTCTTTGTTAGTGAGTATATAAACTAGCATCTTCATAGCTTGGGAAGTAGTTTATAGTCACCAAAATCAAATGTGTGTATGCATGTGTGTGTTTGTGCACACATGTGTGCATGTGTATCTGTGTGTGTCCGTGTCCATGTCTGTTTCTGTGTCCTACCAATCTGTCCTTGTATTAAGTCCTGGAAAGCTCCATGTGTAACAGAGACATGAACAAAATTGCTCACATAATTATTGTAAATAAAAGCTAACCCTTTAAGCAGGTGAGATACCTCTAAGTCATGACTAACTGCATCAGGGTTTAGAAACCTATCTATTTGTCTGCCTATTTACCATCTATTCATGCCCTGTCTATATCTTCTTAGCATAGAAATAGATTTCATCATGATGGTTTACAAACACATTTTGATTTTGCTGTTTCTTTTCCCTGTTTTACTTCCTCCCTTGTACCTTCCCACTTTATGCCTCATGTGTCACTGGCTCTATTTAATGATGGTCTATAGCATGGCAGTGAGTATGAATGAACTGTCGCCATTTCCAACACTACAGACGGCTGCCACACATGTAAGGGGTATGACATGCAGAAGACATAGTGTTTTACCTTTATGCAAGCTTTAAAACCATGAAGAACAGCAGTATATTTTTAGGAATAGATACACAATGATTTTTGTTTGTTTTTCGTTTTTGCTTTTTCAAGACAGGGTTTCTCTGGATTCACTTTGTAGACCAGGCTGACCTTGAACTCAGAGATCCGCCTACTAGGATTAGAGGTGTGTGCTACCACTCCCAGAAGTGATTTTTTTTTTTTAAATCTCAAAATCCTAAATAAAACAACTGCTACTACATAAGTCTAGATGACGATTTTTTTGTAGAGTGAGTCAGTGAGTCACAGGAGCTATGTGAGTGTTTGAATTATTCCATACTGGCAAGCTGTAACCGTGAGTAAACCTGAGTCTCAGAGACATAAAAGTGACTAAAACATCAAAAATTGGTAAACTTATTGTTGATTACAGATACTAACAGTGATAGTTTACATAATATTGGGTCAAAATAGTTTAAAATTAGTTTCATTTGAAAAATGCTTTAAGCAGTGGCTACAGGAAACCTGAAAGTTGCCTTTGTGTTTCCATGGTGTTTCTTTTGGATTGGATTCAGGGCTAACGACAGGACTGATCCCGAGGTGCTGTGCTTGGCTGCTTGCAGGAAAGTAGCGAACTAGATGGCACTAGTGTGGATGTTGCTTTATAACTGCTTATTTATCTCAGAAGTCACTGTGTATGTGTGTTTGTAAAAATGCATTTTATCAGTTACTTTCCATATTGTTGTGATGTCAGGGAGGGAAGGGTTTGGTTTGGCTCACAGTCTGTGGTGCGGGGGGGTGGGGGGAAGGGTTTGGTTTGGCTCGCAGTCTGTGGTGCGGGGGAAGGCATGTCAGCAGGAGCAGGAGGCTGTAGTCACTTGGCATCTGCTCTCAAGAAGCAAGAACATGTTGAATGTACGTGCTCAGCTTGCTTTCACCCTTTTCTTCAGTCTGGGATCCTAGCCCATGGAATGGCGCCACCCACGTTTAAGTTGCATCTTCCCACCTCAATTAACCTGATGTAGATAATCCCTTACAGACGTGCCCAGAGACCTGTCAAGTTGACAATCAGTATAAACCATTACCTGTTTTTTTTTTTCCCTCTGAAGATACCTTAAAATTAAAAAAAAAAAAAAATTTTTTTTTAAAATACTTTTAATACAGTGTTAGTGAATTTTATGGGATACCAATAAACACATTGAAATAGTTACATAGCTTCCAGAATAATTAAGGACGAACAATGAAATGATAGGAGCAATACAATTTGTTTTATCTAAGTAAAGGGAAAAAAGGGAGAAGAAACAAAACTAAAACAAATAGAAAATACAAAATGAGCTTAGATATAAGTCCAAGTATCTTAGCATAACTCCCATAAAAATGAGTTTAAAAGATAAAAGGCTATAAAGACTAAGAATGTCCAGAATAGACAAATAAGCAGAAAGTCTTGTTTTCAAGAGGCACACCTATAAAAAGACACAGAAGGCTGCTGGTGATGAAGGGAACAGCTCAGCACACCAAGCTGAGGGAAGGACCGCAGGGCCAGCTCTGAGGCCAGGCAGAGTAACAGTGAGGCAGAAAGCCCCTCTAGAGGGAAAGGCACTATTGTTTCTTGATATATGGCTCATTTTGCCAAGACAACTCTAACTGTTCTAAAATTATTTCATGTAATAGCTTTAAAATGCAAATGCAATATTTCTTCAAGAAGAAATATTCATGTTTAGGAAGATCTGACCATTTTTCTGTATGAAATGACAGAAGAAACAGACCAAACAGTCTGTAGCCACATAGAAAACTCTAATGCACTTAACAGACTTGACCTTGTAGACGTGTGGAGACTGTGTCACTAGCAGCTGCAGGATGTGTCCGTTTAAAAAGCTGCAAGACCTTCTAAGATATAACCGTGAGTAAGGCCTCAGCAGTTGAGAGGAATCAGTACCACTCCAACCATATTCTCTTACGGCAAAACAGATGGTTAGAGATGCACAAAAGGGCGCTGAGGGAGATGAACTATCTTAAACAGGCTTAAAATGATGAAAGTACTGTTTATACCAAAACTTTTGACCTATAGCAAAAGCTTTACATTGTTTTTTTAATCTTAAGTGCTTACATTATAAAGTTAAAAAGAGGTGAAGTGTTTTTTGTTGTTGTTGTTGTTGTTGTTTTGTTTTGTTTTTTGTTTTTTGAGACAGGGTTTCTCTGTGTAGCCTTGGCTGTCCTGGACTCTCTTTGTAGACCAGGCTGGGCTCGAACTCACACTACCTGCCTCTGCCTGCAAGTGCTGAGATTAAAGGTGTGTGCCACCATACCCGGCAGGGGTAAAGTTTATTAGCTAAATTCTTTCTTAAACACAGTGAACAACTGACTATACCTAAAGAAAATAGAAAAGCCTGGAATAAAATTTCATTGAAATGGAACAAAGTAAAGAAAAAAGAAATCCATAGAAATTTCAGCAAAGCTAACGTTTGTGCTTTGAAAATTTATAAAATTCATAAAGCCTATATAAAGACGATCAAAGAAGTAAAAAGAAACAGGCACAAATTAACAACACCGAATTTGAAAAAGAAGATAAGACATCAGAGATTAAAAAGAAAAAATTACTATTGTTATTTTATTAACACATTTGACATGTGAGGTAAACATGTAATATTAATAGAAACAAAGAAATTGCTTGTACATTCTGGGCATGTGATTCAGTCATGAGTATTTGCCCAGCATCCCTGAGGCCCAGGGATCTACACCAAGGACCACCAAAACCAAACCCAGCAAGCAAAAATCAAACAAGTTTTAAAAACTTACAAAGCGTAGGTGTGCATAATATTATTAGAAATAATAAACCACTTTAAAGTCTTACTGATGAGAAAATATCAGTACCAGAAGGTTTTGCAACCCAACTGTATTCTAAGCATCAAGAGAATGAATAATTCATATCTTAGACAATTCTACACTGTTGTAAACAGAAGTATTACCTTCAACTCACTAGATATTTCTTACCAAGTGTGATGTTGAAACACAAGTGTGTAAGAAAGGAAAGTGGTGGTTCTGTCTCATTGATGGACTTAAATGGAAAATTCTAAACAAAATGTTGTCAGATGTAGTTCAGCAATGCATGTAGATAGGCATGTAGTGCATATGTCAAAACCAGGTTCAGTGTGTGTCATGACTGTAACATTGGTTTATTAAAAACCTCGGTAAGGACATAGTAGACTTGAACAACACAATCGCATTACTTCACCTAGTTGACAGGTCTACTCTGCCCAACCATAGCAGATTGTGCATTCTGCTCAGGTGCAGCGGGAAGGTTCACCAACACATAAAATGAGCCTGATTTCTCACATCCATGGTGCTGAGAAGAATGGAGCAATAGAAGCTTCACAGTGCTGGTGGGAGTATGAGTTGGTGCAACAATTGAGGCACCAGGACTGGCAAGGCTTTTAGATAACCGCTCTACATTAAGGCACGAACCACAGCGGCAAGTGTGTACACATGTCCAAACATGCGTTTGAATGTTTATGAGAGGTTGGTTTAGAATAACAGAGAGCTAAGGGCACTGCCCGCCCCCCCCAAGTCGGCCTGTTTTTGGGAGAGCGCAGACAGTGTTGTTTTAATTTCTTGCACTTGAATACTGTGCAACTATAGGTGAGTGATGATACCAGACAGCAAGAATCAGACTTGCTTCCAGCTGAGAGTAAAACCCATTTACACAGCTGGCAAGATGGCTCAGCAGGCAAATGCAGTTGCCACCAAGCCCAGTGACCTGAGTTAGGTCTTCGGGACCCACGTTATAGCAGGGAAAAAACCAAACCAAAACAACTGACTTCCAAAAGGTGTTTCCTGACCTCCACTTGTTCTTCATGGTAGCCACAGACCTATACACACAAAGCAATAAATGTGATTTTAAAAGCTTATAAAGCCATGCATAATGGCACATACATATGATCCCAACATTTGTAGGGCTAAGGCAGGAGGATTATGAACCAAGTCAGTCTGAGCTACAGAGTGAGACCCTGTCTCATAAAACCAACCAACCAACCAGTAAAAATATCATATATTCTGGTCAGTACAATAGGAGCTCTGAGGTATGTGGAACTCCTAATATATATCTCTAGTAGTCACTGCTAAAGTCTTTTCATTTTTAATGTGTATTTTTGTTTTAAAATAAAATTATTTAAACAATTTTAAGTGGGAGAGTTCTCACTAGTGCAACAATGTAAGTGGCTTTCATATTAGGGATATCAATGTAGACCACCCTAGGCCTACATAGAAACTGGGCTGACCTAGAGCTGTGACTCCTGCCTCAGACCCCTGAGTGCTAGGATTGAAGATGGGCCCTTTGACATCTGATTTAAGGACAGTTTGTTGTTGTTTTTGCATGGTAGCTTACTACAATGCTGCCTCTCCCAGGCTGAACTTGAAGTAGGCTAAAGCAGCCCTCCTATCTCAGCCTCAAAAGTAGCAGCTATTGGCAGGGATGCACCTCGGTTACTGGACTATGTTAACAACTTATTTTTATTACATTTATTTACTTATTGTGTGTGGGGAGCAGCAAATGCCTTAACCTGCTGAGCCATCTCACTGGCCCATTATGTTAGCAATCTTTGGTGGATAGTTTTATTGACTATTTAATGTTTTATTGAGTGACTTTTATTATTTTGTTAGTCATTTCTATATTCTATAGCATTTCAGTTGTCTTTAGCTTTTTGTTATACTAAATAAGGTTACAATGACTTTTCTTTTTGCAAGTAAGGGTGTTTTTGAAGGCTCAACAGTATTTTCTAGATAGGGAAGGAGGGAGGGACACTCCTTATAAAGGAGCAGGTACAGAAGTAGAGCTGAAAGGAAAAGCGAGCAACACTTAGTAAATAGGCTGACGCATATGTAGCCTACCAAGTTTAGGTTTTCATATACCCTCCTACAATACTCCTGATATCATGAAACCTAACTTTAAATTGTTCCATTGCCTGTAAGATAAAGTTGAAAAAAAATCTCCAGTCTGGATTTTTTAACTGTTTGTAAGCTGATAGAAAGTTAGGCAAGTGCTCTGTCACTGGGCCCAGTGAGTGGTAAGGAAGGTAGGAGATATTGGTTACAGATAAATAAGGCACAACCTTTCATGATTAAAGTATTTTGAAGTTACAGATGATAGAATTTTGAAGACTCAGAGAACACATAGCTTCTCCCACTCCTACATAAAAGCATTTTGATAAACAGGTCTGCTTTCATTTTTAAAGGAAATGTGATTAAATTCTGCCTCATGATTAATCCCAGCACTTGGGAGGCAGAGGCAGGAGGATCTCTGTGATTTCAAGGCCAGCCTGGTCTACAGAGTGAGTCAAGGACAGCCAAGGATACACAGAGAAACTCTGTCTCGGGAAAAAAAAAAAATTCTTTTGCTAGTACAAAATACTTTTTCTGCAATGTTTTCCAAACTATAGGTGTTGCTTTGTGGCTTCCTTCTGTAGGAATGTTGTGTGCCTGCTTTAGGACCACCTTTCTCCAAATCTGAAAACATTTTTTTCTCTCTTTTGACTTTTATTTTTGTGCCACCAATAGTACTAATTATGTAGCTTAGTGGGAAACACTTGCGCCCCACCAACAAGGTTTTCGCTCCATCCCCAGCACATGCCCCAATGTACTAAAGTCCTGTTTCTAGTATCTATTATAAATGTAGTTTTAAAAACATCTGTGCTATTTCTGATTCTATAAGTCTGTCTGTTTTAGTAGGAAGGAACGGTATTTGTATTTTCCTTTTTCTGAGATTCACTCATAGGGCCCTATGGAACTGCCATGTAAGAATTTTTAATAGATTATTTTTTTAAGTGGATCCACACTTGACTTTATAAATCAATAAATCAGCCTTCAGACTTAACTATGAAGAACTCTTTTTTTTTTTTTCTATCTTCACCGCTGTACTCAAAATATTTGAACTTGCCCTTTGAGACAGACACAGCTTTTTAGTACTTCTCAAACTTGCGGGGTCATGAATCACTATTTCATCTTTTGTCATAGCTAGTGGCACTAGCTCTTTTTTTTTTTTTTTACAGGAATGTATATATGTATAAACTAGATTATAAAAACAGAAGTTAATATGTGTTTTGTATCCCAGCAGGGCCTTCTTTCACTCCCGTCTTACCTCCGGTTCATGAGTTACCTCCAATTCTCGCATTTCTAGATTTGTTTTCCAAATTTCACATCAGTATCACTTTCCATTTGATCTTCTGCAGCAGCAGCAGTACTGTCAACATGCTCCTGCTTAGCATCGCATCCTGTGCAGGGAACAGCTCCGGGCGGGCGTGGGGGCGGTTTACACCTAGACCCACCCTCAGTTGGATGAGCTGTGGGAGGGGCTTCTCGTCGTTTGCCTTCTTCCCATCTCCAACAGTCCTTTAATGCTTAATAACTGGTGTTGCTTCAAGTTCACCATCATGCCCAACCGCAGAAGACCACTTAGTAGTCTCATGTTCCATACAGTGCTGTAGGTTGTTTCTGGTAGTAGAATGAGAAAAAAACAAGGGCAAATGGAGAGCCGTAGTCATTCTTCCCTGGCTTTTCTCACATTGTGACTTGTGGAAATGCAATCACTTTTCTCAATGGTGGACTATCAGTTGCTTTTTCTGGAGAGAAGTCATTAGTTAACATAGCTCAAGGATTTGTCTGAGAAGAGCAAGCGTTCAGTTAGAATGCTAATTCACTCCACGGGCAGCAGCACAGTGAGATGACAGCTTGGAGGGGGTAAGAGGAGTGTCTGAAAATGGCAGCAGATTGGTATTTCGAAAGGGGAGGGAAATTTCATAATGATGAGTAAGAAAGATGACATTTGGTGCTCACATTTAGCTTGCATTGGATGTCCATATAAGGGTCAGTATGCATAACCTCTCTTGATTAGGCCTCCGGCTGCCCAGCAGCTGACTGGGTGGATACTCTTCAGACTGTAACCAAAAGAAAGGCCTAGATAATTAGGCCAAGTTGAACTGCGGGAGGTAGCCAGCCTCTCTGCTGCCTTTTGTATATTCATGACCCAGCTTGATTGATGGAAGGACAGTGTTTGGTGACACTGTCATTTGCAAGTTGAAAGGTAGACTCCAGGCTGTAGCCAAGATCAGATGTGCTTTAGCGAATCCTGCAGTAAACTCATTTGGTGCTGATGATGCTCACATGCATTTCTTTGTTTCTTACTGTCGCTCATGGACAGCTGTTAATTTGGAGAAATTAACTTGATTGTTTTCACTTAAAACCTCAAATAAGTTATAATATAGTTTGGTTTAAAAAGTTATATAAAGTTACCGGCGAGGTCGTGTGTGATTTGGTCTCAGATGTCCTTGTATGGTATTTTCACTTACTCTTATATAGGAATTTGAAGTATTTTTCTTGTATATATTTCTTGAGTGATAATATTGCTGGAAGCAAATAGTCCCCAACTCCTGGAAAAAGTTAGGTAAAATTATTTGTGTATAGCCTGAAGTCTTTTGGTTGTTGTTTTTTGAGACGGGGTTTTTCTGTGTATTCTTGGTGCTCCTGGACTCATTTTGTAGACTATGCTGGCCTCAGACTCACAGAGATCTGCTTGCCTCAACTTTTGCCTCCCCAAGGCTTGAGATTATAGGCGTGCACCACCCTGACCAGCTTTATGTCTGCAATCTTAAGCACGGCTGTTGCAGGTTTTCCAGGGACTGTGTTTACGAGAGCGTTTTGTTCTTCAGGAGGTTTATGAGTACCTGCAAGTTTTCTTGTAATATTATGATTCATAGAAAATATCACTTCATTTATACCAAGTCTTTTCTGCTTATAGAAAAAGTTGATAAACTTCAGACTAGTGATAAGTGCCTTGAAAATACAAAGGAATTTAACCTGAAGTAAGCGTGCAGTTGACTTAGGCAGCATCTTCAAATGTAGACCTAAGTTATAAACTATTTGGGTGAACACTGTGTTTTGTTGAATAAAAGGACAAGAATAAAAGCAGGATTCTTTGCGAAGGATGATGGATTTGCTTGCGCCTTCTGTGCTATGCTGTTACTGTGATAGACTCCTTAGAAGCACCACCCAGATTTAAACAAAAGGTGTTATTTTTAATACCTTTATTACTACCCCAATGCTTTTGCAAGCTTAAGATAGAGTTGCTCTTGTGCTGGTATATCTGAAAATGGTTTGGATAATTGTACATTTTCCACCTTATCCAACTTCTGTTAGTTACCTAACTTGGAGAAAATATGTAAAAGCTTTGCACTCTATCACTGATGACAAAGAGTAAGTAGCATTTTCCGTAGTTGCTTGCTCATACTTTGCCTGTTGTTTTATTAACTAATTCCAGGGATTGGTACAAACACAACAGTGCAGCTAGTGAACTAATCCTCTTGTTGCATATTTTTTCCAAGTAGATATGACTGATCAGAAATGATTCCTTTTGTTTGAAGTAAAAGCAAAACAACAGAGGAAGGCTGTATTAGGGTTTTTTGCATATTAATCATCTGACTCTTCTCCCATTGGAAAATTAGTGTCTCAGTCGACTGTTTTGGTAAATAAGACTTTAGAATATATTGGCAACCCATTTTTTGTCTGCTTGTGAAAGCCTCATTGTGTAGCCTTGGCTTGGAACTCCCTCTGTAGAGCATGTTGGCCTTGAACTTGCAGCATCCTGCCTCCCTCCAGAGTGCTTGGAAGACTGGCCTGTACCACCATGCCCTATGTACGATGATCACTACAAGGAAACATTCATTCACTGTTTCTTTTTCAAGGCATCTCAGGCTCAACTGACATCTGAGATAAACACATAAAATCCAGTCTGTACAAAGCTTAGAAAATCTCTCTGATGCTATTTGTGGTAATTATTCCTAAATCAAAGTTACTTTTTGAGGCTAGAATTTTAGTATGAAAAATAATAATGTCCAAAATATTAATTAACATGTTTTCTCTGTTAAGTATAAAATCTCCCGATTTTCGAATATTAGATTTTCTTTTACTAAAAACTGAATTAAAGTTGTACATTTTCTTTGAAATACAATAAAAATAATCAACTGTCTTAAAAGAAATAATTCTAGGAATTTAAAAAGTAAAGTTTTACTCTCTTAAACTGAATTTCGGTTTCTGTGCACTCTGCTGCTTCAGAGCAGGGCTGCTCAATTGCTGGTCACTGTCCTCATTATGTCTGTAAAAAACCTACGGGTGTCACGTTATTAGGAAATCCTAGGTCTTTCCCAGTGATGAAATAAACTTGACACTTGTTCCATGAAGGCATCTTTCTCTGCTTATCAGCTCTTCAATTTATGGCTGTGCTTTGAAATTTGTGCCTGTGACTCTCATCTTTGTATTTACTCCAATTAACACATAAACCCTAATTAGCCAGATCAAGGGACTTGGGAGTCCATAAATGGAAAGTGACATGGCAGAACTTGGCAGCTGGCATCAAGGCAAGGTGACAAAAATAGGGAAGTATCAATTAGACAACATTGATGATGAAGCTGTGTGTTGGGATGGTAGCTTTTAAACAATTCCCCATGTTACGTACTGGCTGCTGATTGTAGAACAGGAATTATTTGGTAAACTGACAGCCAAGTTAAAGCATTGACTTCTAGGTAGATTTAAAAATCAGCTGTTTAAGAAAAAAAAAAAAGTAAAACTGAACAGCAGTTTAACTTTATGCCATCATTAATGTAGTGCAGTCATATGTGTCTACCAAGATGATTTTCTGTGACTTTACTGTTGAGTCAGTTTTCAGGATGTTTGATAATTAGCATTCTTACTGGAGCAAGAGTGAGAACTCAGACTCTCGGAGCCTTGACTGTGGTTGTGCTTTTGTAGGAAGGGGTGGTCCACTGGTGAGCGTGGGAGGACCCTTCGCACCACGGAGTGTTGCTAAGCTCCACACCACAGTTTGCATTATCTATGAAGCTCAGCAGTGAGAGAGAGACTTGTGGCTTAGACAAGGGGCTCTGCCAGTCTCTGTTTACCTCTCATGATTAAAAAAAGCCATAGAAGTTAAATATGGAACAGCTGGGCTGCTTCTCCAGTCATGTAATGGCAACCCTCTGGGCTCTAACCCTGCTCCATCCATCAAGTCAGAGGCTAAATATTTGTCAAGAAAGTTCTTGGACATTTACTCTCGTGACTGCAGGAAGCGTACACTTTCCCTCTAAGTCTGTTGAAGCCGAAGAATGTGGAGTTTATTTGCTGTCTCCTCCACCTTGACTGAAATCATGATTAGAGTGTATGTTCTCCATTAGATATTGGTGAGATGATATGTGTATTTTTTCCACTTTGGGTAGCCAATGGCTCTGTAAGCCTGTGTGACATACTGTCTGGGTGTAATTGTAGTTTGTAATTATTCCTGCGGTATATTTTACGCTTTGCTTTTTAAATTGTGAAAATACTTAAGTTGCTGTATACCCCCATCTTCAGTGCTGCAGAAAATGGGGAAAAGAACTCTTAAAAGATGTATTTGAAAATGGCCCTGTTGTAGAGGAGTTTTTGACACATTAGCAATCTGCCATAAGGTCCATTTACATAAATGTTAACTCAAGACACAAACGTACTGAAATGAAAATGTTTCATGCATTAATTTGCTGCAGAAGGAACTAACATAACAATTAGAGCAACGTTTCCCTACATAGATTGAAATTTCCTAGGGCAGTGATAATAAGCAGTGCTGGTGGGGCTGAAGTCTTCAGACATACTCTGTTCTGCTGTTAAAATGAAGTATTCTATCCCCAGTCATTCCAACATCAGAAACTTAGATAACTAGAAAGGGGTGTTGGAAGCATTTCTTCTAGACTAAGGGACTAGAAATACCCAAAGAAACAGGTTCTTTTTTTTTTTTTTTTTTTGGTGAGCAGAGGAATAATGTTTATATTTTATAATTCTGAAGAGACTGGACATTATGCAAACAGAGCATCTACTAATATGATACTCATCCAACGCAAGTACAAGGCTTTTGTTCCAATCATTCTCATCCGTGGTACTTCCATGGCCATGCAGGCCACTGGCTGTGTAAGGAACAGCTTTGCAGTGACCAAATATGTTGTTCTGTGCCTTTTTATACCGCAAGCAGAAGTTGTAACTTCTGAAAATCAGATGGTCTCCAACTCAGCTATATAACTAGTCTCTGCTGATTGGCCTCTCCTCTCCTCTCCTCTCCTCTCCTCTCCTCTCCTCTCCTCTCCTCTCCTCTCCTCTCCTCTCCTCTCCTCCCCTCCCCTCCCCTCTCTTGTTTTCTTTCTTTTGCATGCTGATCCCAGTTGCAAAGTCATATGTTGTAAACCACATGGAACTGTTTCAAACTGTGACGAGGAAAGTAGCAACTGCAAACATTCCTCCTTGAAGCAAGTGGTTGTCCTAAACTGAGCACTGTAGAATAAAAATGGAAACATAAAAATAGCAGTTGGAAAGATAAAACAGCATTTATAGTACTAATAAAACCGTTGTGGCTTCCACAGGAAAACATGCTTTGGAACCCAGTGCTTACCTGAGAGGACTGTCGAGTTTCCCAGAATTATAGCTGTTTTTGTAAGAGAAGCACAGAGATTTGCTTGAGGGCTGAGTGATAGATTCGCCTGCCTGAAGCATCCCAGTGTGTTTATACATGGCTTGTATGGCAGCTTTCATAAGACATTTACCCCATGATTTGCGATGAGCTTATGTGTGAATAATTAATGGCAATTAATCCTTAATTACAGTAATTAGGCAAGTCACAGGAAATTAAGCTGCAGCTGGAGAAGACCATGCCTGGGAAGAGAGGATTGGGGGCTGTGTGAATGTGCCATTTACTGACAGCATTACTAGGATGCTTCGTGTTCAGCAGCTTTGGCATTTCTATTGGCAGCCTTGGGTAGGACAAGAGTGCTCTGCATTAGAAGCAATCTATAGTTGTGTACAAGAGTTTTAAGTTCAAGTGCCAAAATGTTGTGTTGCATATGGTGATTATCTAACTTTATTGGTTGCCATAACTCAGATGAGTGTAATTGTTTTTGGCTTGATAACAGTGACGTTACAAACAGTATCTTTTATTCACTCACAGGTTCTACTGGCATGAACCATGATATAACTTTTTGAAACAATTCATGCAGGTTTGCAGTTATGAAGTAGATAATGTAATTGTCTGGGGAACTAGCTGAGAAGACTTCAAATCAAGAATAACACAGAACATACAGTTAATTACTTTATTACTAGTTGCCTTTCCCAGTTGAGCATGGTATGTAGAAAACGCTCATTGCAGTGAATTCCTATGCCAAATGAGAGCAAAGTGGAGATCATACAAATTTTCAGTCCTTCTCACTAAATGTTCACAAAATTAATGTTTAAGAATCTACAAGGAATGTTTTATAAACAAGCAGAACAGCTGTTCAGTGCAAAGTGGCACTCCTACAAGTTTCTCTTGAGAGAGGCTTAGACTCCCATTTGGCTTTCTCTTTTTTCTTTTAAATACAGGATCTCACTATGTTGTCCAGGCTGGCCTCGTACCTGCAGTCCTCTGCCTTTCCTCCATCGCACAAGTGCTGACATCACAGACAAGGACCACCATACCCTGTTATCTTTCACTGAGAATGCATTGCTTCTACATCATTGCTAAAAAAGCACCAGGTCATTGTGCAGCTACAGAGCATTTGGAAGAATTAAGTAACTTCTAGTGTAGTTTTTCACAGCTGAACGCGAACTGAGCATAAGCAAAGCCTTTGTCTTTCCCACTGAATGCTAATGCTCATCATTCACTTTCCTCTTTCAACTTTAGGGCATAACATAAAGTTGGGCCTCATTATTCTCTTGGATCTGACATCAGACAATAAAGTGTGAATGTGTTGGTCACTATATAGCTAGTGGAATAGTGAGAGTTCCCTTTGATGCCAGCACAATTGTTGGGAAATGCGGGCACTTGTAAAATAATCTAAATTAGGCATTGGAGAAACGGCTCAGTGGTTAAGATCAAAGGCGGCTTTTGGAGAGTACCTGGGTTCAGTGCCCAGCACCAACATGGCAGATCACAACCACCTGTAATTGCAGTTCCAGAAGATCTGACAGCTTCTTTTGAAGGCCCTGGGCATGCACGTGGCGCACAGACATATGTGCAGCAAAACACTCACACACATAAACTTTAAAAAAAAATAAGCTAAAATAAATATGCATAGTTTAAAAAAAGATGTGGTTTAGTTGAGACATTTGTGAAGACTTCACCTTTTATACTGAAAGGGAAACTTCAGGGTTTTTCTCCCCTATATAATTTGTGATCAGAAATCACTAAGACAGATGGGCTATTTTGATTCTTAAATGCAGAATAGGCAACACCTCATCTTGCATAAATGTCTTTTCTTCTAAGACCAAATGCTGGTGGAGAGTGGAGGCAGGTGAAGCATGTACGGGGTGTTGCTGCTCACACTTTTAGTTCACTTTACGAGGAACCAAGTCACGATACCCTAATAATGGTCTTGATGTTATAAATGATTTCCCCCCTTGAAATAAGCAACACATTCATTTTAATATGTAGAGTCGGTTTGCTAGCAGGGCGACAGTTTAAAAAGGTTTCCAACTGTGACACAAGTGCAACCATATTGCTTCCTATTACTCGCTAAGGTAGTTGTTTAGAAGAGAGAATGTTCTCCCTGGAAATGTTTAAAGTGCTGTAATTTTATTTAGGATAATGAGGATTTATAACCATTTTGCCATTTGAAAACCTGCCTTTAGACAGAGTAAAATAGGCTGTTTTGGTTATTGAATGTTCTTAACTGGAGAGAGAGAGACACACACAGACAGACAGCAAGAGAGAGACAAAGAGAGACAGAGACAGAGAGAGACAGAGAGACGGAGAAGCTGAGACTGGAGAGCATGAATGTGACCCTATGTTGAATATTAAAATATCAAATACCACGGTTCAAAATGGGCCGTGTAAATATTTACATTTCTTTGAACTTGGACTCTCTATGTTTTGAAGTGTGACTAAGTTGAAAGTCTTCATTCTTCCTATATAAGTAGTTGTAGCTGTGCCTGCTGGGGATCCCTGTGGCCCTGAACTTTATAACTTTGCTCCTGTGAGCTGTCCTGGAGAGAGTTACTCTGAATGATGTCCTGAGAGCATTCAAGAAGACAGCTATGAAAGAGCTATAGAGCAAGGTCTGTGTTTTTAGCATTAAATTTGACATTAATACAGCCATATTACCATTACAATTAACCCAGTAAAGGTAAATTTGACTCATCAGTAGTCTGACTATAGCACTGGCTGAAACCCACTGTGGACCATTTAGGCCCCTGACTTTGATGTGGGAGGGGGCAGGAAGGAATGGAACAGTTAGAGATTTTTATCAGGTTTTTAGCTCCTCACTGAAAATCTTAGCTCTCAAAACATTTCTAATTTCCCTCATTTGAAGGTTCAAACAGTTTCAAATTACTGCCCATGGATTGTTCTTGACATTCAGAATAGTAAATCTGAGCTGTGGAAATGCTGGAATGTGTTTTTGTGCTTTTCCTGAACAAGGGAATTCAACGGGTAAATTACAGTCATTTACTGGGAGTGTAATTTACTGAGAGCCTTTAGGCAAATGCAGGAGGAAGGACAGCAGCAGAACGGAAAAAACAGCAGAAAAACTGTTTTGTGTATTTTTTCCCTTTTCTCATTAAGTATTTATTCACATAAGAGTTTTATGAATTAATGGATGGTCCTGCAATTAAGACAGATAACCTGAGTACTGGTAGACCAAGTGTTGAAGTACTGACGGCATGTAAAAAGTATGACTGAAATCTGATTTCTGAAATTCTGCTTGTTTGTTTCGTGTTGAAATCATGTTGTCTTAGTGAGGACTATGAAAACGTTGCTGTGGCTTCAGAGCCTGCTAGACAATACAGCATTAAAATATTGCTAGTGGACAAAAGGAGGGGAAAGACATGCGGATTTAGTAAAAGAAACTACTGCTCTGTGTTAGTTCACATATATAGATGAATTTTATTTTCAGAAGAAAGAAACTCAGTACAGTTTGGTTGTATACTTTCGAACCAACATGAGATAAATAGCCCAGCCTGATGGTGAAAAGAAATTTTATGAAATTGTCAACTAATTCTTTTAAATATAAATACATAAACATTTGTAGTAATTCTTATAAACAGTTCTGACCAGTTCCTTTCATGGAAAGCAGCGTGTTCTGTAGTAATTGCTAAGCAAACAGAAAGCTATGTTGCAAAGTGGTTTTGTACAGCATATTGTAATTTGACACTTAAGTTGTGCCCTGCATTACCCCGTGTCATAATTGATGGCTAAAGAAAGGCACATGCTATGCTAATCATTTGTTAGAATAGCTTGTTAAACTGTGGTTGCCAATTTTAAATAAACTATGCAATGCTTTCCTGTATTTTAAGGTTTTGAAGCCTACAGTTTTAAACAGTCATTTGAAGCTGTTTTTAACTTATGTTGGGTATGCATAGTTCTGCCTTTATGCACAGGCCAGCATGTTTGTCTGCCTAATAGCATATTATCAAGAACCCAGTCCTTGAGTTGCAGGTTTCACACCACTGTCTCAAGGGACTTTTCATGGTTTTGTGTGTACCAATATTAACTTTGGTGTCTTTTAAAAATATATCAATTTTTTTTTGTTCTTGAGACAGAGTCTCATTGGGTAGACCAGGTGGCTTCAGACTTTTCTGTAAAATCCTTGCTGGACTCAAACTCATAAATTTTCTACCAAAAATTTATATCTCATAGACAGGATTTTAACTTCCTTTTCCTGTTGTTCTGTTGGTTTTTGTTTTGGTTTGTCTCACTGTGTAGCTTTTGCTGTCCTGGAACTTACTATATTGAGGCTGGCCTCGAACTCAAAGAGATCTGCTTGCCTCAGCCTTCAGAGTGTTGGGAATAAAGGCATTCACCTTTAATCCAGCTGGATTATAAATTCTTAATAGAAAAACGTTAAAAAAAAAAATCAGAGTGCAAGTTTACTTATTTTTGAAGATGGTTTGAATTTATCTCACCAAACACAGTGACTGGACATAAAGCAGCATTTGTTAATATAGAAGTTATTAACTGCAGAGTGCCAGCAAGGACATTAATGCAGTAGAATGAGACTTAAGATTTACCATCCATAGCCAGTGTGGATTCTTGTGTTTTGTATGTAGGAGCTTTTGCTGAAGGAGAGAGGAGTCTAAAGCTGGCCAGAATGTTGGCTCAGCTGAGTGATGGGTAAACGGACACCACTGCTAGTGGAACTGGAGCGCAATGAAGGACACGTGTGCACTTAGACATGAAAGAAATGCTACCTCTGGAGAAAAATGATGTAATGTGTGGAGAAGGGTTATTCATTTTTAAGAGATTAAATATGATTGAATATAATACCTTTAATTTGTAACAACGGTCTGACGGCTGCTTCCTGTCTAAAGTAGCCCTTTTGATCAGTGTGTCTATTTTGATCTCTGCTGCCCTATAGTGTATTGGATGGATAAAGGGACGATTTTCAGTTATTGTGCACATATTTAATTAAGTCACTGAAGATACTCAGATGCATTTGTTCTTAGCCATTTAATAGACAAATACAGGCACAGTTACTCTTTGGCATACAATTGACCCTTTTGTGGAAGAATTTCTAGAAAACGTTCAGGATTAAGTCACTCTGTTATGCGGGAGCGAAGGTAGCACACAAGCTCTTTTAGAAACAGAGACATATTTGATGGTATTTAGAGGAGGAGTGGATTTGATTCACATTCCTATTATTTTACACCGGAAAAAAAAAAAAGTTAAAATTCCCAACCATGCTTTTTCTCTCCCACCCCCATTTGTTTTCTACTTGAAAGTAGGAAAGTATTTCATTTCTTTCTTAAAATGTGTAAAATCTTTGGGAAGTTTAAGATTTAAATGCTGTTATAAAAGCATCTCCTTAATGTAATTGATCAGAATTTGTCCTCAGAGTTATAATTATTCTAAGTCTAAATGAAATTAACTAAGTGCATGTGTTTGAAGTAGGAAGTCCTGATTGTTTAAATAACTGGCACTGTAGGCCAGTATGCCAGTCTGGCCCGTGTGAGAAGACCAGGTACTCAGAGCCATGCAGTGGTAGCCACTGTTTGAGCTCTCTACAAGCATATCTTACACGGGCCATTCTGAAAACACTGTTAAGATTATTTCAAAAGATAGACACTTCCTGTTGTTAAAATATGATTTGGAAGCTTAAATATGACATTTAATTACTTTTACCCACGGCACGGAATAGAGGAAAATAAAAAGAACAAAAAACTCAGTGCCCTCATAATCTACACAGTCAGATGTCCTTAATTTAGTGTGATCTGTGGCAACATTACAGTAGCCTGGCACCTTATGGCAGAGCCCTTCAAACATCCCTTGGGACATGATTCTGTTAAGTGTGGCTCTCCTGCTCCCAGTGGTTCTGGGGTGCCACTGACCAGTGAGTGCAGAGAGGGTCCCAGCTTCTGGTTGAGGGGCGCCATCCCCGGGCTGCTGCATACCCCAAGTTTGCATAAAGGCGTGGTGCCAATCTTTCCCCTGTGGAATCGAGGCTAGAGCCATAAATACTGGCTACGTGGGAGCTTGGTTTCGGCTCGAATTTTCTTTCCGTGGTAGTTTTTGTTCTCAATCACCTTGATGAAACAATCTCAAAGCCGCTCAGCTCTCCGTGGCATTTGGAATGAGTCCCTGACAGGCTGATTTTCCACCCCTGTTGTGATGCTGCTTTCTCTAGTTAATATTCCTGCGTAAGTGTCGCACAAAAGTAAACCCTAAGAGCTGCAGACCAGGAGGCTGCTCTATTTGCATTAATTATGCAGTCAGGGCGGGAGCGCTGTCAGGCTGGGCGGGAGGGCTGTGGCCACGAGAACAATGGGCGCAGAGACTGCCGCTCTCGCCGCGCCTCAGAGTCCTCAAACCCGGAGCCCTGAAACTTGCTCTGTGGCCGCCGCCGCAGAGGAGTCTTTCCCGGATTTCAGATCTCTGAGCTGCCGCCTACAGGAGAAGCTCAGTGGAGGACAGCGGGAAGGCTCCATGTGCACATTTTAACGGCCAGGAGAAAATGCCAAGCCAGCTGCAAAGCAGGGATATCTTGGAAAAATGGTGGTTGAGAGCAGAAAAATAAGACAAAACCAAAACCCTTCGCTATGGAGCTGAGGCCTCATCTGGGAGGCTTCCTCTTTGTAATTGGTGTGGAGGCATCCTAACTTGATGATGGTGTCTTTCAGTGGGACTGGCTTACACAGGGAGCCTAGGGAATTGAGCTGTACAAACATTTGTTGAGAACCTCTGTCCTAGATGATGGGGAATTAGTACTTCATTATTATTGGTTGGAAAATATTCCAGAAAAGAGGGATTATTGCGCTTTTAAAGATTTGCATATGGAAACCTCGGGGAAATACCCCTTTTAGGGTTTCCCTGCCACTGACTTAGCTCCAGTCAAGAAATATTGGCGGTTTTCTTTGGGGGGGGGGCTTATGTCCATTTTCTCTATTCCTTTTGTAGAGTATCAGAGAAGATAACTACAGCATTTCTACAGTGCGTGCTGTATTTTGTGCATCTGATTGTGCCGGGTTAGAATGGCCTGCTTGGGAAGGAGTGACTAGTCACGGCTCCAGCCAGTGAAACAGCAGCACACTGAGATGTCTAAAGATTAATAAAAGAAATACTAGAAGCCTTGCTCCCCGTTGGATTCCTAAACAATTCCCTGCTACAGTTGCATGCTTTTCTTTAAAATAAAGGATTGTGTGTACACCATTATGTGAGTAAAACCTGGAACATTCGGCCAGGAGCAATCACAGTGAAAATTTTTCCAAAAGGAATTAGGCCATCTTTTCAGGGCCATGTGTAGTTGCCAGAAGAGATGACATTCACCTCCATCACAGCTAAAGTCATAATTTCTGGAAAGCCAGCTTTGTACCTGTGTGTGTGTGTGTGTGTGTGTGTGTGTGTGTGTGTGTGTGTTTCTATTTATGAAATAACATGTATTATTTAAAAGTGTTTAGGACTGTCTTCTGGCATTATACTGTGTTCTTGTTCCAAAATGAGGTGTCTTTGAAAACACAACGCTATTTGCTCCTTGGCCCACCAGGACAACATTGACCACTCTGTTGTGTGGTACATAGTTTTAATGTCACTTCTAATCACTAAAACACACAATTATAGATAGATAATCTTTTCTCTGATGCAAATGTATAAAAGTAAAACTTTCTAAAGTGAAAAGGTTGCAGGCCCCGCACTTTTTTTATTACAAAGTGCCAATTTCACAGGGTCCAACCAAATAGGCAGAATTAGAAATGTGTAAGTAAAAAGTCAAACCAGGGGAAGCGTGGCGTGCGCCTTGCAGTGGTTTGTGTGGCATCACAGTGTGACGCTGCCCAGGTATGGAGACATTACAGTTTGTTGTGCCACAAAGAGAATAAGATACTCATGGAGCTTACTTTTTCTCTCTATTGCATTGCTTTAAATTTGCAACAAAACAAGAATTTGAAAGTTTATTTTCTTCTAAACCTTGGAGTGGGGCTCCTGCTTAAAAATAAGATGAAAAACATATAAATTTAGTGACCATTGGGCCTTTAGAATTTTAGTTTGAATGTGCACAGTCACATGCTTTAAGCATAAGCTCCCAGAATTTTTTTTGCTTTCCTAATTAGGTTTTGTTTTGTTTTGTTTTGTTTTTTTCAGAATTTTCTAAATGAATAGTTTATTTACATTATTTCCACCTCTTCTCCCCGCCCCCAACTCTGCCCGTGTTCCTCCTCCTCCCTCTCAACTTCATGACCTCTATTTTAGCTTTTAGTTATTCCCATTTCATAAATATGTACATGTGTGCATACGTGTGTGTGTGTGTGTATATAACTGCTTCTATCCCATTTAAGAATTAAGATACTACCGTTGCCTACATCTCATGTTTAATTTTACCTAAGTCTCATGGGAGCGTCCAGTGTGAGGCCTAATACTCCAATCAGCGTTTTCACAAGAACTTGATTTACAATTACAACCCAACTTTCCCTGTTCCCACTCAGAACAGTTCCAATCATAAATCCGTTTACATAATGGTTTGCTTTTTTTTTTAATGATATCATCTGTAAGATTATCTGAGACAAACATCTACAAATTAAGAAAATCTTAAATCAATGCAAGTAATAAATTGTAAATATTTTTACAAGATAGAAAAGAACCATATTTTCACATGGTATCATTAGCCTTGACATCCCTGTATGGTGCCAGTTTGCAGTGATATGAAGCTCATACTATTTCACATTTCTATCCACTAAATAAAAACCTACCCTGTGTTTTATTACAAAGTAGGTGGCCTGGAGGAAAAATATATGTATTCTTTCCTTTTGGTATAAAATATGCATTTGGGCTTCTCATTTCATCCCCAATCTGTGTTATTCCTTAAAAATGCAGAACTGCCTGAAGTCCTCTTTAATATTTAATTCAACAACTTTTTAATCTGTCATTATGCTGTGATGAAGTAAGCATCAAGTGTCGCTGAAAAAGATTAAATTATACTTGGAAATAGGAATTGAAATGATTTAGGGTTGGAGGCTGAATATTTGCTTTGCACAAGTAATAATAGTAGTAGCTTGGGTGAAGAAGGGCTTTGGTTCGGCTTTAATGTCTGTGCCTCGCTGTGCTCCCCTGTGGCTCTCTCTGATTTACGCTGGCATTGCTGAGCTTTATTTTATTTAAATGGAGGTAGAAAGTAGAAATTACTATACTACAATACATTAATTACTCCATACTATTTCTTTGTACTGATTTCTCGTTTCTCTGTAAACATCATAAACGATGATGCAACCTACCCACTGGATAACGGCTGTAAGCTATCCTGTGTGTAGTTCTTGTTAACAAACTTACCTTAGAAAGGAAAAGCAGTAATAATTAATAGCCATCTGTGGAATAGTGAGGAGCAAAGGGGCATGTGCGCTTTTGATTTTACAGGGAATGGTGTCCTACATTAGAATAAGTTGTGACAGAACCTGTTAATGTTTTAACCACTGCATTTTACCTCCTTTAAAAACTGAGGCTTTAATATGTGGGATTTTGTAATTAGACAGAGGGGTTGCCCATGGAGTTTTAAGTGTCCAACAGGTGATGGTGAGTCTAACTTCTTTACAGTATTTGGTCTCTGCACACTTACAGAATGGACTTGTGGGATCCACTGCGTGACCTTTGCCTCCTGAAGCTTATTTTCAGTCTAGTGCTATAGCCAAACAGATCAGTCAGTTTACTTAAAAAAAAAAAAAAAAAAGAATTGTGAAATTATTTGATGACATGCACACAAAGCCTTTGTGATTGTTTGGAGGAAAGTGTTTCACTTTTCCTGTAATGTACATGTGTTGTGATTCATATGCGCTCTCTGACACGGAATTTCTTAGAAATGTACCTTCATTTGTCATGTTGATGCTCCTTTTCAAAATAAGCCTAGGCATAGACTAAGACCTTAATGTGTGTAGCACAGCTGCCAGAATACCTGAGCTGCACTCACTCTCAGGAATCCTGTGTGTCCGCATCTCAGATAGCATCCACTTCCCAGCGTGATGTCCTATCATAAAACAGCACCGGGGAAGAGGCTGGGTGCAGTGGCGCACGCACGCAGAGAGCCCCTGTTACTCAGGAGGATAAGCAGGGGGATTCACTGGTCTGTTCAGGGCACACCAAGGCAATTCAGGGGAGACTGTCCACAAGAGAGAGGCGGTGCAGGGACTACTGTTTCCTTTTGGACACATTCTAGTTGAGAATGTAAACCTACCATGGTATGTTAAGAATTATCAACACTCAAATTTTAAAAATAGAGGTTCAAAATGTTTTAAAGCTCACAGAATTTCCATGTGCTTTTTGTCTTACTGGGTCACTGTGGCTGTGCACAGTGGCACTAACACTGGAGGGAGTACAGAAGTCAGTCTGCAGTTGGTGTTTCCATTTTTTTATAGAAAAAAAATGGCAGCTTGAGTGCATCTTAGGCTCTGTATGGTTGGACTTTCTGTGCATGTAGCTTCCCACTTACAGGACTGACTTAATCAGCGGGTGCGCAAGATACAAAGGGTGCACAGCTAGTTGTTACGCGTATCCCCCATTCTGTCAGATATTTGAAAATGAAGTCCTATTGTTCTTGATAATACATTTTCTTGTCATTTATAACTATATACTTAGAGAATCAAGTCCACTGACTATTTACAACTCAGTGTTTTGATCAGAATAACTTTTAAACATAACACCAACTGTACAAGAACATTTGGTCAGTGTTTGTCCACAAGATAATATTCTATTAAGACATGATTTGTCAACATGTGCCTCTTTCAGGCTTTCAGCTAGACTAGTTGCCCTTCTGAAACCTACTGTGCTTGTGGGGTAAAGTAAATGCACATCTTTGTAGAAGAATAAATAAAAAGAGCAACCTGAGTCAATAAGCGGGTTCAGTTCATGCCTACAGCCATGGCGGGCAGCTCATTTTGTAGATGTGGGTGTTTTGTTTACATTTATAATGCAGCTTTATTTAATGCTGACAGATATAGCTTGTGGCAAATGATAGTCAGAATGTATGAGCAGTCATAATGCTTCTGTCTTCTTATAGTGTGCTGCCGAAAATAAGCAGTTCACCTCTGTTTTTATTGAGGAAAGGATATGAGACAGCTATAGCTTCGTGAGGCTATTTATTGAGTTGTTTTACTAGCTGTGAACATGCCGCTTTATAGCAGTTGTGAAAATGGACTTTGCTAGTGTGTGGGAAAGGAAATAACATTGCAGTATACAGGGTAGTAAAAAAATCTCTATAAATAATTTTCAGACTGAGGAATATTCTCATTTAAACAGGCCGAATGGGCTCTGATTTTGACTAGCTGTCAGTCCACTCCTACGTCAGGTAGAATTGGCATTGAAGTTTGGAAGGGATTTTTGATAGTCTCACATTTAATTGTGTTGGAACTTAAGGAAAGTTGACACTGTGTGTGTATCTAAGTATTGTCCAGTGCTGTGACATGGGCTTATGGACAGTGCTACCTGACTTAGGGGTAAAATGGACAGCAGGCTCCATGTCTGTGTGTTAAGGGCACATATGTCTATTACAGGGCACAGAGAAATCTGTGTTTACATGCTGTTGCCATGTTTTGCTTACTTACAGACTTCAGGTGTGTAAGGAACACACAGCTATACATGACCTTGAATGTACTTATGTTTTGAACCTAAAGACTTATTCATCCTAACTAAGGAGAGGGCCCACTGAGCACAGGATTTGAACTTGCGTTTGCGTCCAGCACTCGGCAGCTGCTCTGATTGCAGGCTACCCCAGGCCACTCAGCCTTGACCACTAGTTCTTGTCCTCCTCTGCTGTGTCTGCCCAGGCCTGTGAATGCTCTCTGGTAGACAGTTGGTGACTGTCACCATAATGCTGATGGATATAATACTTTTTATTCTTAAACATAAAAAACATTAAAAAGGTACATATTTGACGATTTTATGACTTTTCTAGTTTATTCGAATGTTCATCATAGAGCAGTGTAAAGGTATACAAATACTATTTCCATGCATGCAAAATAATTTAGAAAGCCATGTGAGTCTCAGCGGGTGTTTCTTCCATGTCTGTGCTCAAGTTTCTGGGGAGCACTGGGTAGTAAATTGGAAATATCCCTGATATTATGTAGACTGAATTCAGTTTAGTTCTCAGGTAAGGTTTTCTCGGACACTTAGCATTTTCTGCTCATGTAAATAAAACCCATACCACTTAGATCTTAATTCTTGGTACTTTACAAAGTAAATCAAACTGCGGGAAAGCACTCACTGCTTTTATTAGGCATTTCTGTTTCCACTAAATATATTATAGAGATGCTGTAAAAATGTTCTTATTTCCTTCTCCACTGGCTGATGAAATGGGTTAATCTCTCAATAGAGCTATTTCCTTAATTCACCACCTGTTTTCAAATCCCAAGTAACTGACAAGGTAAGCAGAGAGAATCCTCTGTGTGTGCCTTATATACCTATTCCATACAGAGAAGAACTTAGAATGAAAAATTAAGACAATCCTTTCTTTAAAAAAATTTTTTAAAAAGAAAAGCCATTGCACGTTTCTGAAAAGCTGCTGTATTTAAATTATCACTCAGCAGTCCCATTATGCTGCCTACCGGGCATCCTTTCAATGGAAATTTTCAGCTCAAAGGGCATACCTCTACATAAAGTATATTTATTATCCTTTTTAAAAAGTGCTCATTTCCTTTCAAGCATATTGTGATAACATGGTAGAGCTATAACTAACACAAATTTTTACACTTTAAAAAATTTTAAAACAAAAGAGTTGATGTATCTACAGATCTGAGATGTGCGTGGCTGTTATCGTTAGACTGCCTCAACTGTGTATAAGTAATCATTTATTGTTTAAATACAGAAGAGGCTGCAACAAAATGCTGTCAAGAGCCATCACACTCATTAACCTGCAAGCTAATTAGCCTCCTCCTGCCTGATTGCTGACAAGTTCTTCAATCTGAACCCATTGCTGTAGTGTCAGCAGATAAGCACGGAGTGAGGCAGAGGAGGGCTCCATTAGGTGTTTGTGAACAAATCTCTCCAGTAACGCTTTGTTTTTTACACTCTTAACAAATGTTAGAGCATTCATATCCCCAGCCATAATTAAATTGGCAACTCTTAATTACTGTAATTAGTATATTAACTGTTTCCTGTTCATCTATAATTGATTTCAAGAAATTGCATATAATTTAATGTGATTTAAAAATTTTTAATCATTGTGAAAAGAGCTTCAATAGTTAAATGTATATTTAGATGCTATTGGAATTTTTAAAAATAAGAATATTTAAATGCAGAAAATGCAGAAGCTTGTCAAATGAAATACATATTATATTCTTTTTTGGGGAGGGTTAGGCTAACATTTCTTAAGTAGGTTGCAAATTAGCATCCGAATGATAGAACATTTTGCAAATGCATCTTAAAGTTTGAATTCATTAATTTGTGGAAGACTAATTTATTTAGAATGGCATCTTGAGGGCAAAAAATATTCATAAGATAGTTTGTTTGTTACACCAATCAAACTTCAGAGCTTTGTTGAGAGTACAGGAAAAACAAGAGTGTTTTGTGGATTACCACAGTGTGAACAGATGAAGCCTTTTTTGTGTTTCCAGAATAATCAGTATTGTATCTTTCTGGGAAATTTTTACTTATACTTTTGATTCAAAATATTTTAATATTTTCAACAAATTAGTGACAACCTTAACTATTCTAAAATGACACAATTACCAGCACAATGTATTTACATGTCTATCTAGGAAGCCACGTGGTGAAATCTACTGAACTTGTAGTTTCCATGGGGAAGAACTGCTATGGCGGGCTGTCTGATTTAAGAGTACTTGATTGCAATGAAGAGAAGCATGAGTTGAGGTGCTTTCCTTACGTGTGCATGAATATCAGACATCGCCAGGGTACCCATTTATACAACACAGTAAAGACCCTAAACTCCGTGAGTGCCTTTTACCACTGGCCAGATTAACCAAATCTTGACTGTAGTATTCCTGGCTAGAGAGATGGCTCACTGTTGAAGGCACTTGTTCTTCTCCCTGAGGACCAGAGTTCAATTTCCAGCACTCCCAATGAGTGGCTCACAATCACCTGTAACTCCAGCTCCAGGAGATCCAACACCATCTTCTGTCCTCTAAGACACCTGCACACACGTGCTGTATACTTATACAAGACATTCATATACACATAGATAATAAAAATAAAAGAATGGTAGCCTTAAGTAAAAAAGCATTCTAAATGAAACTTAACTATACATAATTCATTTAGTCATTCTTAATATAATTAAAATGCTGATATAACATTCCAACTGTCATTCACTTTCATACAATTGTTTGTGTGTGTGTGTGTGTGTGTGCACGCGGTTTTTGTTTGTTTGTTTGTTTGTTTTAAAGAACTACTTAACACACTAGAAAATACATAATCTCAAAGATAATAAATAGCCTTTAAATGCAAGGGTCTACACATACAGGAGTTCTTATTAAAACTGTTTTTTCTGTAGCATTGCTCTCCCTCAGCCAGAAAAGGCGGAAGAGGCTCTTGGGGAGGAGTCTCTACACCTGTGGGTCCATCCTCTCAGTTGGGAACGTCTGTCCTCACAACAAGGACACCATCCCTACCCTTCTTCAGAGTGCCCTGCTCCAGGAAGATCACAAACATTCCTCAGAAACGTGCAAAGTCTCCCCTGGCAAAAATTCAACTTGAGTTTAAGGAAAGTTGCTGTTATGATATAAATTAGTTTTAGAAAGTAAATTAAACATGTCTAAGGGCCTTTTGACTTTAAAGGCCCGTTTCAGAGTCGCTGGGCTGCGTCCAGTTCGTGGTTTGGAGTCTAGTATCTAACGCGTCCGCATCACATTCTGAACTTGACAAGGAGCCTGTAGAACATGTGGTCCAGCCTTAGGTTTACAGGTAGAGACGTTCTTCAGGGGAGGCCGGCCCTACCAAGACCGTGTGGCAGCAGCACTGTGTGCGGTCAGCACAGGGGAACTGTAGGTCCTGCCAGGCCTCGGGCTCTAAACGGCACTGATGCAAGCTGTAGTGACTGATTCTATGATTATCTGTCCATATTTTATATTGAATATTGAAGTTGTTGTAAGTGTATAACTTTCGATCAATACAAATTTATTTGTTTAGATAAATACTTTGTTCAAATAGGTGGCAGGATTATATAGCACACTGAAAAAGATGTGTAATAAAATAAGAAATGAATTTGCAGCAGAATGGGACAGGCATCCCAAAACAACTCAGGGAAACCTACTTGGACATCAAGAGGTTTTCTAAAAAACAAATAAATAAATGACTTTTTTCTTTTTCTTTCTTTCGTTTGTTTTGGTTTTGTTTTTTTGTTTTTGTTTTGGGTTTTTTTTTTTTTTTTTGCCACATGTACTAAATAAAAGAAACATCTGTGGTGCTGAAGTACTTCTAAAGGATCCAATTTTATTTCCAAATACTTATGACATGGCATTCTTTTATGTCAGACATCTAATTTTTCCCTTATTGTACTTTTTTTTAGATGACAGGGCAGTGATGACTGTCAGAAGTAGGGACATGAGGATAGAAGGCTAGCACACAAGGCACACAGCTTCAGAGTGTGCTTGCTAGCGTGCGTCTGCAGCATTCTGCCTTAGTTGCCAGAACATAATACTAGCCCCCTCGCCTGCACTTCCTACAGTGAAAGAATCTGAACAGCGACACTTCATTTTACAAAAGACGAAAAAGGAAAGGTACCTTGTCCAAACACTTCATAGGAAGATGCTTGAAGCCTGACAAGTGTAATATCCCTGTATTGAATGTATCTCTGTGTGTATTTGTGTAGAAGTAACTGGTGTAGGGGCAGTAAAGTCTATAAAAAGGTGGAGGTGTTGGTTTGGTAACTCTGTGTTTTGAACTATTAAACCCATGAAAAAGTATTTTTTATATTAGCTTTCATTTATAAACTAGAATATTTCTGAATGTTTATAGAGATGGGAGATAACCCAAGGCCAATTTAATTTTAGATTGGGCTTTTGCTTAATGTATTATTCATAGCGTCGTATCATCAGTTAAGCACATCTCTGACAATAAACTTAAAATTCAACTTTAGTAGTACCATCCACCCTAATTTGGGTGAGTGAGATAGTGACCTGATATGATTTATTTTGCCCCTATATTGTAGATAATTTTGAATAATGGCAGGATAGGATGTTTGGTGTGCTCTCTTTGTCCCCCTCCCTCCACCCTGCCTCCTATTTTTTTTTTTTTTTAACACTTCACTATTTTTGCTGCGTGACCTGGTTTTGCATTTTTCTGATTCTCTGTTCATCTAATTAGTATGTTCTAGAAAGACCTGGACCACTTATTGCGCAGAGATGTAGCCTGTGGGTATTTAATAAGGAGCTTTCAGTGCTACATTTGCATCTTTTGCTTGGGGTCTGAATAGCGAATCACCTTTCAGATCATTAGGAGCACTGCTGTATTGTTAAAACCAGGCCGCAGTATTCTAATGACAGTTTAGAACTTGAGGCTTCCTGAATAACCCAGGTGACCCCAGTGTAATTGTGTGTAGTGCAGATGACCCTAGGATAAACTGCTGACGGCTTAGTTCATCCACAGTGTGGCCTCTGTGGGCAGGTGGCTTTATACCCAAAGAGGCCACACAGAGATGCCTTGGAAAGCATATTAGACCTTGCTAGTTACATGTATGCTGGCATTATTTATATCATAGTATGGAGCCTCTCAAGACCTGGTACTTCTCAAAAAGAGTATGCTAGATGTGAGATATATTTCAGCAGATAACTAACCATCTTTTTCATGTACCTGAAAACCAATTAAAAATGGGGTGATTTTACTTCCAGTTTTTTCCCTAGCTAAGAACAAAATAGGGAGATTGTTCTTTTCAAAGAGTAAATTATAATATATTATTTTCCTAACCAGATAGAAAGAAGTTATCAGTATTAGAAGTTTAAGTAGTTCTGTAGGTCATTTGACCTACAAGAAGTATACAATTTTAAAGCTAGAAAGTTTAATTAACATTCTACTTTTGGACATTGGTATTTTCACTAACTTTCTAATCTCCAATCACAGTGATATGTACCTCCCTCGCAGTAATGCCAGGGGACTCAACAGTAGCCAATAACTAAAGTAACTTAAATAATGAGAGAGTGAGAAGTTGCATGTCCTTTAAAGAAATGGGTTTTTTTTTTTTTTCCTTAGAGAACAGTAGATTTATAATGGCATTTGCCAGTGAATCATACTTTCTTGATTAATATAAAAACTAAACAAGTTCATGTGTATTTACAGTTAGTTTTGGGAGATAGCATATGAGTTGAATTAAAATTTTAGTAATTATATTTCAACATTTATTTTCTGAAGTAGCTGTTTCTTCAATGAGTCTGAAGTTACCAAGTCTGGCTTATATTAATTAGTTCTGTTGACAAGTTATGGGTTTTAATATAATAGGACTTCCTAGAGAGGGCACTTGCAGAGGTGTATAGAAAGAAATTCAGGCCTCACAGTAAACACTCTAGCTGAACCAAGCAGCCCACTTAGGCTTACTTCCACAAGCAATGCGAGAGTATTATTTTAAAAATAACCGGACAGTAACTGGACAGCTCCGCCTGATAACCTGTCTGTGATGTGTTCATTTTGTCTCGTCTTTGTATTTTTTTTCTTGTCAGTTTCTGCTCAGGATTTCTACAAACCAACTGTGAAAAGTAGCCACCTGACCTGGCAGGACCCTTGCTTGCGCCCTGACACCTGGTGTTATCTTTGTCTTCCTTGTAATTGCCTTTCCTTCCATCCTTACAGAAAGCCAAATCTGTTTCTTAAAGCAACTGTTTAAAGTCTCTTTCAGAGCCAGCTTGTAATAAAACAGAACTTGTAGCTTTAATAAATGATCATTTCTTATTTCAGAGAGATTAATGTGAATAAAACCTTTATGTAGAAACTTTTACTGTGAAACCTGAAAACTGGAAAATAGTATGGGACTGAATGCCTAATTGAAGCTGCCCAGTGTACATGCATATGTGGTCGTTATGTATACCTAAGGCATCGTGTGAGGCTTGAGGTTTCCTGTGTATGAGAGCAGTGGCCAGTGCCATTCTGCTAAGTAGTTTTGTAGGATTTTCTCTTCCAAGAGGAATTTGTACTCACATTATTGTTTCCTCTGGGATCCTAGACAATGACTCTGTGGTCTGATTCATTAATATTGGTTGTCTTCAGCAGAGAGTATCCAGATTTGACCTGCCAAGTATTAAATTTTTAATGTATTACTAGTTCTTTCACAGAGTAAGGCTTGTCTTTGTTCTTTGTGTTTTTGTACTGTTCAGCTTGAATTAGATACAGTTAATTTGTAGCATCACTAACTATGCCTCATTTAAAACTCACACAATACACATATAAAATGTTTATTGGTGAGATATAGCAGTGTGAATAGCTACCTTTTTAATATTTGAAAGCGCACATTTCCAAATTTATTTCGAAAAGTGCCAGGGGTGCTATGTGCTATGTACAATAAGTTAATTATTAAGCTATTAGCATTGATGATGTTCAGTGTGTGTTAGTTAATGTGTTGATGACGTGTTAATTACTGTACATGTTTGTGAAGACCCTTCAGGCTTGTTCTGTGATGCAACATGTCAACTCAAAGCAGACCAAGTAATCTGCAAGGCAGACTGTGACTCTTAGAGTAACACTTGTAAATATAAATTATAAATTACATTATGCTTTTTATTATTCTTTTTCTCCCTGGTCGAATGAATATATAATCCTTCTGCAATCTGCACCTGTTAGAACCTAGCGCTCTCAGACTCTGTTTTCCCCAAGAGGACTGGGAGAGATTTGTTATGTAGTAACTTACGCTTTGTTTAGCTCTGGCGTTTAGTGTGTGCTTTATGGAGAGTCACGTGCTTTGCATCCTGAAACATCCTCCACTTCTTTTTTCTTTTTCGCCTCATCTTCCTTCTCTTCCCCCCATCCTCCTCCTCTTCCTCCTCTTCTTCCCCACCTCCAGTTGATTTAAGATGAAAACCACACTCAGTCCATTTGCAAGCAGGTAAAAGTGGTCACTATTGCTCGTTGGTATATCTTTGATTCAGTTATGGTGGGCTTGTTGAAACCTTAAAAGATCAGTCATTTGAAAACAAAAGAAATTGGATGGCAATTTCAAACTAAATGGAGGGCAGAATTTGCATTCTTTTGAGAACATGGGATAATAGGTTTGTCTTCTGTTTCATAAATATGCTTTGTACTTTGAAATGTGAGCTATTTGGACTTTGTTATTGTAGCATTCAGAGTCTTATTTGCCTGCTTTCATCCTTGTCAACATCTTTGGAAAATATACCTGGTGATGGTGATCTCCAAGAGGTTTACTTGGAGGGTAACATTAAAATGATAAAATTGTGTTGTGCATACAATGGCATTTCTTAGTTTTCTTGCTTCAAATTCATTGTTTAAATTTTTTTTTAAAAAAATATTTTTTTGAGAGCTCAACTTTCCTACGGATCTGACAGTGAGGACTTTGTATTTTTACTGTTTTAGCCTGCCTTCGCCTGTCCCTCGCTGCAGCCACATCCCTCTTTTTTCGTCCTTGCCTTCTTTCATTCCCCCAGTTGCCTCAGTTTCATGAGGATTAAAGTGGGCGCAGTAATAGCATCTACCTTCAGGATGTCAGCATGGCCAAACAAGGTAATACTGATAGAGTGTTGTGAACAGTGCCTAGCACGCAGGAAGCTCTTAAGAATGTGCTGAAAATTATTTGGAAGCATTTAATTTTCACAGTTTAATTCCTGAGGACCTGTTAAGTACTTGAGTTTTTGATTTTCAGTCATTATCGTTCTAGACCCCACTGTAGGAAGCACCTTAGTCTTAATGATTCTGTTACTCCAATGCTGTTTCTATTCATCCTCCTGGAAGCATCCTAATCTTTTTCATTCATCTGAACTTGCTTAGTTCCCTGCAGTATCCCTTTACCAGAGATTTGTGTGGATATGGAAGGACACTCTGACTGGGGCTTGGGTCTCTCTGGCAAATATTTGTGTATCTCTTGTTAACAGCGCTGTTGTCTTCTTGTAATGCCCATGCAAAAGGGATTCTAATAAATCTTGTGTTCGGCATCGCACATTGTTTGTTTTAGCTGCCTTCCACTTCATGCTTCTTCCTTTAGGAGCGAGCCATTACGAAAGGTTAGATTCACAGTTAGCAGGCTTTAGCTCTCCCTTTTGAATCAGTGAGGTTGCCGTTTTATTGCTCTCCGACTTACACTTCAGTGATGAGAGTAAACTAGCATCAGATTAAAGGTCAGCAAATCCCATCAAAGAGAGGAATATTAGGGGCAGAGATAGTTGGAGAGGCAGCACACCACTGGGTATTGACAGGGTGATTCCAGGGTATCAGTCAGCAGAATTATAGCTGCCCAGAGAGTCAGTACAGCTTTAATGAGCCTGTGTGAAGAGGAAGAGGGTGGATTTATGTAGTTCCTCATAATTTTCTGTAGAGACTGTTATTGCAGACATTCTGTGGAGTGTTCTGGTCTTTCATTTAATTCAAAGGTCCTGGAGCTTATCCATCCTCTAAATTCTTTTTTTGTTAGCTCAAATCAACGTTGACATTTCCATGGCTTACCACCTAAAACATCCAGTTCAAAATCGGGTTTCTTTAGGCAATTTTGAAATCTGTAGATCCCTGATATAAATCTGTAGGCATGGTTATTTCCTCCTCAGAGAAGTAGGTTAGTAATGAAGAGTTTTTTCAGAACCAGAAGCAAGGGTAGATGCACATTTACACGCTGCCCTTTGAGGAAGCAAGGGAAGGCGCTGCTTATAATGGCGTGCTTTCCTAAAGGAGCTCAGGGCTCACTCTTAGGCCAGCTTTTCTAATTAATAGTTTGTGTGCCTCAACCTCACCTTTTATGCCCCAGTACCCTCCTAACTGGACAAATTGATGCCCAGGACAGGGGCTTTTTAAAAATTATTCTAACAAGAAATACTGTATTTAATTGGCATTATTTTTAGTTTTACTTTGATTCTGCTGTGTTTGATAGGAAATGTGGTGTGTTTTTTTTTTTTAAAGAGGAATTAAATTTATATAGAGAGAAGGAATATGGTTTAAGAAGTCAAGTGTTTATAGAAAACAAAGACACGCAAACCTTTGTTTTTGCCCTGGCTGGAGTCTACTCAGGGTCTTATATGTGCCCAGCAAAGCCGTGCCCCTGAGCTGCATCCCCACTCTGAGAAAGGACTTTGAATGCCTTTGTTGAAAGTGTTAGTGTTGGACAGGTTGACAGACAGTTTTTTTTTTTTTTCTTTTTAAGCTAAACTTTTAAAAAATTATTTGTACTAGAAACTAGATAGCTTAAAATTTCACTAGTGTTTTATGACTTTGCCAACCCAGCCAGCCACTGTTTGCAGTTTCTATGTACCAATATACTATTTTGACTGGATTTCTGGAAAGGTGAGCTATTTGCATTATTCACAGAGATCTGCTTTGAGGAGGCTTTTAAGCACTCTATGTTCTCCTTGCATGCCACGTGAGTGGCCGCTCTTCTGGAAATCTGCATGCTTTTTAATGGAAGGGAGCAATGGTATGGTGGTACCACAAGGGGCCCAGTATCGCTTTGCCGCTCACTGCTGCCTGAGACTGCCCGCTTACAGCAGCCTGTGGACCCTTAAGCGAGATGCAGAAAAACAGAAGCCATTTCCAGGCATTATTTAGACGCTGTGTTTATATTAAAAACCCAGTGTACTTTCAAACAAGATCATGTGGCAACTCTAGTAGAGCTCATGTTTTCTATAATCATGTTTTGCTTCACAAAGCCTTTCCAATAAAACCCAGACTGTGTCCTTTATAATAGGACAGATAAAACTTTATGTGTGCTGTTGCACTGGAATGTACGGGGAATGCCAATGACCCTCACGCCATATTTACTAGCACTCTTTCTAAGCACTGCCTGTGCATCAAGATAATTTGGCATTCCAAAAATAACAAAGTGGACGTTCTTTCCTGAAGGGAGAAAAAGGGAACTGGGAGGTATTTACTGTTCATAATCAAGTCAAGTGGATGCAATTTATTAACTCACTTTTGCATTTTTGAGAAATGGAAGATGGCTGCAGCAAAAGAAATAAATACACAGATAAGCGTGAGATTCATTATCTGATAGGGCCAGATTCTTACTGCCATGAGGGACATGTGAGTGACGTGTATTGATCACTTTAAGGTACACAGATGTATTTGTGATTTTAGTACTCAACTGGAGTCTATCTAGTATTTTCACATGAGTAAACCCATGAATTGAAAACAGACCCTTCTCCCCACTAGTAGTTTCAGACAGCACATTTTACATAATCCATGGGTATGCATGCCTTTTAACACTACCGTTCATTTCATCTGTGAGATAGTTGAGTAGAGTTTCCAAAATACTAATGAAGAGGGTATGTAGCCTTGGCCTCATTTTAGCTAATCTTAACAAGAACACTGTGTAGCCATTTTGAACACTTTAATGAGCACATTTGCCGGAAGAGCGGAGGCCTTACTCAGAACAAATCAGCAGCACTGTTTCCCTCCCTGTGCTCTGTCACATGCTCTGCTCAAGGCTCCAGACTTTCTTGAAGGAGCTCACTCCCAATGAGCAACCCATACGCTTTGCCATCAACAAGTATCAGAGTGCCACTCGACTCCTAGAGGTGAGGAGGGAAGAAAGCTTGGGCTGTAACATTGAGATAGCGAAAAGTAATAGCGCTACATGCTATCAAAATGTGCTGCAGAATCGTGTCACAATCTATGATGAAGAAATGTAATGCAGAAAACTGCTCCAATCTTTAAAAAGGACAAAGTTAACCATGTAATAAATAGTGCCAGAATTAGATAATTCCTAATATTGTAGGGTAGAATTATTTCAGATCACATCCATATTGTTTATATTCATAAGTTGGCATATTGGTAATGTTTCATTTTTATATATTATACCAAGCAGCTCATTCTCTGACTGAGAGATGTAGTATTTCAAGAAAATTATTTTTGGCTCTGTGGTTTGAAGTTACTTATTATTTATTAAGGTGACAGCTGTGTGCCAGGTGCTGTATTAGGCTTTTTATATACTTTATGTCATTTGAACTTCACAATCATTCTTTAAGCTGGTGGAACTGCTGTTCACAGAGAGTGAAGCAAAGGATTTCCTATGGTCACAGAGAGGTGATAGGCAGGGTGAGAGGCTAGGCTGCTTTGATTCCAAAGCCGCACTCCCCTATGCTGCAGCTTATTTAAATTATAATTCTAATGTGATTTTTATCTTAACTTTTAAAAATACTCATTTGTTTTTAAATGTGTTTGTGCACACCCACATACACGTATGTATGCACATGTGAGTGTGAGTGTATGCCATGTGTGCACAGGTGCTGTCAGAGGCCGGAAGAGAGCATCTAGTCCTCTGAAGCTAAACTTGGAGGTAGTTGTGAGCTCTCTGGTGCTGAGGACGGAACTCTGAAAGCGTTCTTCATCGCTGAGCCATCTCTCCAGCCCCACATGGTGATTTTTCATCCAGTATTATGATCTATTTCTCTAGGTTTTTGATTTAAGAAAGAGAAAACTATAATTAAAGGTATTGAATCTTTTTAAAATATGTGTACAGTGTTTTGCCCACTTGTACATCTGTGCACTTTGTGTGTGAACCTGGTGCCTACGTAGGCCAGAAGAGGACAGTGACTCTCCTAGAACTGGAATTAAGGATGCTTGTGAGCCACTATATGTGTGCTGGGAATCAAACCCAGGTCCTCTAAAAGAGCGGCTAATATTCTTAACTGCTAAGCCATCTCTTCAGCCCTGGAATTTAATATGAACCAAAACAACAACAACAACAACAAAACAAAACAAAACAAAAAATAATTTTTCCTGTATGAACTTGGGTTCCGTGCTTGCTTAACCTCTTTGGGATTGAGTTTTCTCATTTTTTAAGTTAATGACGTCTACCAGGGTAAGATTATTTAAAAATCAAATGAGGGTGCTTATGAAAGATACAAGTGTTGTTTCATGTGTGATATGTGTGTTCAATGCATATTTAAATTTAAACCTGGAGAACTTTTAGGCCAAGAATGAAACTCTAATACCTACAGTTGTTAGATTAACATTAACACTTGTAAAGTAGGAGGTAAAAGCTGTCTATGCATTGGAAACAAAAGGACAGGAAACGTTGCTTTAAGGCAGAACTATTTTGAATTGTGGTCCCTGAGTCTGGAAGATTTGGTCTTGTAGGCACTTGAGTGTGCAGGGATACAGCCTTGGATCTTCACAGGATGCCCTCTGTGTTAGGGGGGCTGCTTCACAGAGCAGCGCTATCCCGCTCACAGCATGGCGGTGATCTTAACTGACAAGACAGGAAATGAAAGTGCCATGGTGACCTCATTCTGCTGGGAGAAAAGACAAGGGAGCAGAGTGTGGGGCTGGAGAGAGGGAAGCTTGCAATCCCAGCCTATGTAAGCTCAGGCTACAAGCAGTGCAGAGTATACAAGGCCTAATTGGTTTTGAGAGCAGTCCAAGTGTGGGCCTCTAACATTTTCTGGTCAGGACATCTTGGACATGTAGCAACTTTAAAAGGCTACCATCGACACATTAGATCATTAAATCATTGGTGACCACAGAGCAGCTAGTCACAAAGACCTATGGGTATTAAACCATGCTATTATTGTAATTCTGTCTCCCCTGTAGACACACCTGGGTCCTGGAGCGCTTTGCTTTCTCTTTAAGTGATATTGTTTTTTCTCCCTTTTAGAATTTAGTTGTCATATTTACCAACTCTAAAAAAAAAAAAATCTTCTATAAAGTATTTTGTTTGAACGTCTTGCCTTTTAGATAAAAAGAAAATGGCCCTTTTCCCTTCTGTACCACATGTAGTAATTTCCTTTAAGAGCAGAGCACAGGTAACCCTGGGTGCTAACATGCGTGAGAAGCACGGCCCGTTTCCTCCTCATCCTTTTTCACTGTCGCAGGCGAGCACAGCGCACTTCATATCTTGCCCTGGCCCCTGTTCTCTTCTTCTGTAGCTGACAGTGCTTATATATCAAGCCTCCAACAAGATGCAGCTCCATTTAACAAAAAAGTGCCTTAAAAATGTAACTCTTCTTTCTGCATTTTTATTGCACAGTCCATCTGCTCCTTCATCTTGGCTGCTCTTCACTTCACAGTGACAAGGCTCACTCCTTTTTCTTGTCTCTTGAGGCAAGATCTAATTGGCAAGTGGAAAGTCCTCAAAATTTGCCTTTGCCAGGGAATAGTAGTTTCAGCTTTTTCTGTAAACATTTGGTTAAAGTAAGCTTGAAGGTCAAAGAGAAGTGCAGTGAAACCGAAGGGTACAAGGAGTCTTTTCCTGCAGAATGAAGAAAGGTTTTTACATGAATGAATTACAGCGTGGTCTTGTAGTGAGGCTGATACCTTTGATAGTTCCAAACAGAATTTGCTTGCCATTATCTCAAGGTTACCTCTTGTGTAAAATATTCTATTGTTCCTGGTTAAAATTTATCTGAGCGTGTGGTGTGGCTGGGCTGGTGGGGTAGTCAGGGAGAAGAGATTTTCACCTGTCCTCTGTGCTGCCCCGTGCATTGCTGAGGGCATGCAGAAACACCAGAGTCATAGCCTTGGGAGTTCCCCTGGCAAAGAAAAACGCTGGTGATTCAAGAAATGCCTTTAAGTGGTTTCCCTCCCCTCATTTAAAGTGCGTCTGTGCAACTGCAGGAAAATAACAACTAGGTTCTGCCCAGGAGTCTAGTACCTGTACAGACCAAGATACTAATAATGTCATTATGGCATCTAGCCGCTCTCCATCGAACCCCTCATAAAGGTCATTAGCTGCCGGCGTTTGTGAGTGAGATGGCTCTGCAGCCAGTGCACAGAGGAAAGTTATCAGTGCTGTGTGGTAGAGGCAGGCATTCTGCCAACAGCTTTATAATGAAGGAGAAATGTAATAAAGCAACAGATTGACAGTTTATGTGTTGAAAGTGAAGGAAATGGAGGTGTGGAGAAGCATTATGGGGAATCTTTCTAGTCATATCTTCAATTTAACCATCAGGGGAAATGCTTCAAAATCTTAGATTTATGAATTTCTAGTAAGCAGTTTCGCAGCATGTAAACAAACCTCAGTGGGCTGTTTTAGGAAGGTAGATTTGGGCAGTGAAGTAATCATTTTTATTCCTCTGATTTTCCAAATAGAAATGGACATATATGATAAAAATGTCAGCCACACTCTCCACGTCAGGGCCCTAACAGGATTACATGTCAGTTCTTAATGTCTCGCTCTGTTTTCCTTTGCCATGAATGGCTGCATTATTGCGCACAGGAACTTCACTGTAATATATGGTAAGAGACAAGTAGCTCTTTATGGCCAGTGATTATTCGGTTTGAATGAAACCTGTGATTTATGTCCATTTAACTGAAAAGCCTTGTAAATTCCCAGTGCTGCATTTTTCCTCAATAGAGAATGAGTCAAGCGAAAGTGACAACTAGGTTGGCGTGGAAATGTGCAGTGCATTGCCGTGTTATATTTAATATACCTGACATGAAAAACGTGCACACACCACACGGCCACCTTAAACAGGAGTGGAAGTGACATTAGCTTGTAATATGACTGCCATATTCAGTGAATTAGACACTAACGTGGACTTAAAAGGAGGTTGGTTTGGAGTGGGCGTGGGATGGTCATTGGGGCCAAGGGTTGAGCTAGGCAGCTAGATTCTGCCATTTGTTCATATTATTTTAAGAATTACTTGTTTTTCTTTTGGTATCAGTGAAAGAATATGAGCCTTCCTTTCCTTTATGAGCCTCATCTCAAGCAGAGATGTTATTTCAGGAAACTGAGGCTGCTCAGTTTGCCCCTCCCCTAGCATCCTTCCTTTTCCTCTCTTGTTCTCTCCTTTTCCCCTCCCCTCCCCTCCCCTCCCCTCCCCTCCCCTCCCCTCCCCTCCCCTCCCCTCCCCTTTGCGGCTCCATATCCTTCTCATTTAGGAATCAGCCTTCGGTGGCTTGGCGCCTTGGTGCTGTCTCTAGTCTACCCACTCAGTGTTTCTCTTGAGGACCACAGCCTCTCACCCTCCCCTCTCATCCCACAACTCCCAAGTCTCCTTTGGTCAGTGTCTTTCTCTACTCTATTTCCAGGTTATGTGAATTTTTCACAAATTAAAGAAATAATAATGGTTTCAAATGGAATCTTAAAATAATTGGTTGGTGACATCATTCTATCTCTAGGCCTTCCGTGTCATATTTTAACAGTTCTCTTACAGGTGTCAGGCAGGAAACCGCCCCCCCCTCCCCCGTGTTTGGAGAGAAAGGGAGCAATGTGTTTATATTAATCATCATAATTTGGCTATATTTCCTAAATGACTTGAAATTATAAATGGAGTTGGTATTGTCACTAGTCAGGGTCATAACTTCTGACCACAGTCCTGCTTATTACATGACAGACACAAAGTGAAATCTGGAAAATTATAAGACCAGCTGGAAACGCGAGAATTGTTACTTGTTTTAAAGCCTCAAGAATTCAAGTTCTGTTGAAGATATCTGATCTGGCTTTGTTTATGCGATTTGGCTAAACTATTTTCCTCTGAACTACATTTGTGGCCTGAAAGTCAAATGAACCAAAAACAAGTGTGTCAGAACAAAATACAGAGATTTCGTGGGCCAACCTTTGTGTATAATTAGGAGTCTTGGTTTATTGTCTGCTCATTAGGGAAGAAAACCAAGTTTCCACAATAATGTTTCCTTTCTTGGCAAATAACATACTTTTTTTTTTTTCAAAAAGTGTTTTCCTCACTTTTCTTCATCACTGTTGTAGAATTATGGATGGAGATGCTGTAGGGCAGGACCTTAATGTGACTCCCAACATGTAAATGACATGTCTGCTGCTGCTGTGATCTGAAGCCACTCCAGGCCTGGATGAACAGAGGTTACTCGGGGTCCAGTAGCTTTGGTCCTTGAAAAGAGAAAGCCAGAAAGCTTAGTTAGGGAACTGAGTTTGTGCCTTCCCCTCTCAGGTCAAGCCTTTTTGTGTGTAGTGTTGTGCTGCTGGAGGCCAGCCCTGCACAATCCAGCCGATGCAGATTCCTAATCTGCTTATTTATAATTCAAAAGCTCGCCTATATATTAATGAACCCTTAATGAGCTGTTGAAAATGCCTGAATTACAGTCAGATTATTGAACTGAAACAGCCCCGTAATCATACCATTTGAGTGGGCTGTAGGTACTTTTCACATCTGCAGCTCAGTATTGTGAAGGGTGTGTGTGTATTTGGAGAAAGCTTTATAATAATTTTGACCCGTAATTTATTTATTGCCCTCAGATGCAGTTGTCTATGCAGATGCTCTCTCCCATTATCTGTGGGGCAGGTGCACAGTGTGTTGAAAGACAGCTAATTAGGATTTGCTGAAAGATATGCAAAAACTGTGGACTTACAACAAAGCCAAGTTCATTGTTAAACAATGTTTTACTGTGTTTGTATGATTTGTCTGGATCTTGTGGATACTGAAATGAATGGCGTGGCTATAAGTAGACTAAATGGAGTTTTGAGTTTATGTTTTGTTTTTTGCCTCTAACACAACACAACAAGACAAAGCTTAATGGTGTGATAACCAAAAGCCTTGATGTAAACCTTATAAAGCTATTTATATGTTCCAGGATATACATGTTTTGAATTGCAAATTTTAAATGGTTGTTTCACCAAGTTTCGGTGTGAAGTTACCAGGGCCTTTTGATGCCATGGCCTGACTTATTCTGGCCTTTGCAAATTTAGGCTTGTTAAAATGTTCAATAGGTGCCCAGAGGAGTGGGTATTGTGACTGGAAGCCATTTGTGCCCCAAGGAGGTTAGAGAGCCTAGATGGAGAAGTAGGAAGGGTGAGAAATCAAATGATGACTTAAGTAAAGAAATAAATATATATATATTCAAGCTGAAAATAACTTTAGATATCAGGCATTGCTATTTAGGCATACCATGATCATTACTTTGCTTAGTAGAGAAAATATATCCATTTTTTTCAAACTGTAGTTTTGAAACTGACTTCATTATTATTGATAAGTAGCCTTCTCAGTGCTGCCTAACTACACAATACTCCTCAGTCCTTTTTATTCACAGGAGATGAAGTTTCTTTTAGGAAACATTTTTTTTTTTCCTCATGGGATTTGATGCACATAATTTAGAAAGTAAATAAAGAAGGTTTTCATTACAAATTTTTTCTTGCTCTTGAGGCAAGCACATGTTGATTTCCTTATGGTTTTAGGAAGCAGGCATTGTAAGACAGTGTTATGGCTGTTACAACATGTACTGATAATTTTTCTGTGTCCACTGCTGCTGAGCCTCCTAGTAGCACAGGGGTGGTTGTCCGTATGCAACACTAAGTGTTACTGGACTGCCACAGGTACCTAGTCACTTCGTGCCTTTTGAATTCCTGATGACTTTTCTTCTCTCTCGTGGTCTGCTTCCCCGGTGTGTGTTAGTCAGCGAGCATCTACTCCTGCCTGCTACACTCAAAGAGGTGTGATAATTTTGGCTCTGGTTATTGGTGTACTGTTAAAGAGCCTTACCACTTGCCATGAGGAGAAGGTCAGTGTGTAAATGCAAAGGGGAAATTAGAACCCTTTCAGAACCTTGAAGGCATATTTAAAAAGCAAAGCAAAATAAAACACATTTGCAACCAAGTATGGTGGCTCATACCTGTAAGTAATCCCAGCCTCAGGAGGAAGAGACGGGGGTGGGGGTGGGGCGATCAGTCATGCCAAATAAAGTTGACTTAAAACAGGAGTGTAAAGAGCATAACTTGATTAAAAAATGAAACAGAGCTGGAAGTGCAAGAGGAAGTCACCCAGTGAGCTCACCCACGACAAAGCATGGAGGATGAGGTGTGTGAGCCAGGAGTGGGTCCCAGTCACAAGGTCTTAAGGTGTGAAACAGTTCATTGATTCAGGAGGGAGAAAGGAAAAGATGCTAAGTTGAAAACACCAGCTTAGCCAGTATGGAGCAGTTCTAGAACAATGTGAAGCAGTTCTTTCTAGTCCCCCAGTATCTAGCAAATACATGCTTCTCTTCCTTGCTATCAGCGATGACATGTTCCTAGAGATTTTAGCTGAAAAGGTTATCTGAATTTTGGTTTCTATAAATGAAGTTATTGCCTTCATATGTTATAATTTTTAGATCTTATTTGTCCCTGAACAGGCAACAGATATAATTTTAAATTATGGTGACTTATTTGTATTAGTCAGTTGAAATTATTTTTAAACAAAAGTGACATCTTTAAAATGTTTGGGAGGAGGAAAACAAAGCTGTGCATTTGAGCTAAGGTAACCAAGAACTCTGTCATGCTGTGAGTATAATTCAGGGCGTCTGTGGATGAAGACTGTTCGTAAAAGAATTGATGGTACTGTGGGTTGGCATATGAAATCTCAGAGCTGGTGATCAGTTGAGTACTTGGCAGCTTATAGATGTTACTGTCATGTAAGTTACACCAGACAGAGTGTGTGTTACTGTGGATAAACAACAGGCACACATGCGAGAAGCAGAATCCAAATGCAAACGTGAGGTGCCAGCTCCCTCCTCCCCATGGCTTGTAACCAGTGTGGGGAACCTGCTTCTGAACAGATTTACAGAGGTTAATTGGGCTGGGATGGTTTAGATTGTGTTACACATTAATGAAAATGCTGATTTTGAGCTGTCATGACTCCAGTGCTTTTTATACCATGATAATTATTTTAAAACTTTGTCTTCTGTGTTGTTGAAAACATGTTGGCTGAAAGCCTGTGTGACCTGATTAAACCCATGAGTTGTCAGCTGTGATCTATAGTACTCAGAAGAGGTTGCTGACTGGCATCACTTGGAGGTTCTTGATTTAAAAGCAGAATGAGAGTGATGCCACTGTGCCCAGCACTCAATTGCTATGTCAATGGTACATTTTAAACTGTGCTTGGTGTCCTTGTGCAGGCTGCTGGCCTGTGCCTAACAATACCCTTTTAATATGTATTTAAGACTAGCTAATCACTCATATTGAAAGTATTTTGGTTTTAGATTGCATGATAGAAAGCCATCTAATCCTGTTTGTTTCCCAATTTTTGAGACAGCTTATAAATTAAAACCATTTTATGAGGATTTTTAATTCTATGTCTCTCACTGTGCAGAGAGACAGATTAAGCACACTTTTATGAGTTTGTGTCTCTGCATTATTTTCTTCTTCCTAGGTTTCCCTTTCTACCTTATACATAAATCATTTAAATCTGAAGTTTGGATAAGCAGAATATTCTAAGGATAAGTCAGGCTTACCGCTTTCTAAGAGTCCAAGTAGGGGTTGCATCATGAAGGGGTGTGTTAGGAGCCCTAGGGTGCATGGAAATGTGTTTTGAAAGCAATTCTCACAGTCAGGCTTGTTTATCAAATGTGAGCAATGAAGCTCTCAGCATGAATTGTAGTACACTGATATTGTTTGATCATTTTCTCAAATAAACAAAATACTCACACTGTTTGTCCTCTGTCTCTCGCTTCTTCTCTCTGTCTCTCTCTTTCCTTGAAGGTCTCAGCATCAGAGGAGCCCAGGAGGAAGACCCTCCCGACCCCCAGCTAATGAGACTGGACAATATGCTTTTGGCAGAAGGGGTTTCAGGTCCTGAGAAAGGTGGGGGATCGGCGGCAGCAGCTGCAGCCGCGGCAGCCTCTGGAGGTTCTTCAGATAACTCTATTGAACACTCAGATTACAGAGCAAAATTGACCCAGATCAGACAAATCTATCACACAGAACTGGAGAAATATGAACAGGTCAGCAGCCGCCACTCTCAGTCCTGCACAAACCCTCTGTTGCTCTTCTACTAGCCCGTACTAACCAATTCCGAGGGCCGTGAGGGGTAGGTGTTAACACTTGGTCTAAAACAAGCAAAGATGATGTATGTACCGAACCAAGGGAGTTGTGGGAGCCATGAAATGAAGATGCTGTGAGCTTCTGGGGACAAAGCTAGCCCTCATACCCCTGTGTTTGCGTGTCGTTCATTCCTCACATGCATGGCTCCTAACTACCACGCCTGAGAGCCCTTCATTCTCGCTCACCTCACACTTGCTGCCCTCAGAGCTCTGTAGAACTGCACTGACTTTGCTCCTAACCTTTAACAACTTGTGAAAAAGGAAGCATCATTGCATAGTGAGCTTTTTGCCCTTGCACACTAAGTTCTAGGATCCTCCTAGGAATGGCTTCTGTGGACTGAGCTACAGTATATATAAGGAGCTTTGGTGTCATCTGAAGGTGAGGCCTCCTTGTTAACTGTGATTGTTCCAGGAAAGGGCAGACCAAGCATTGTGCTAAACTCCTGAATAAAAAGGATAAAGAATAAGGATTAAAATTTTTCTCAGAAAATTTAGTAGCCATACTTCATAGAGCGCCAGGTGTCTTTGAGTTTAAGCTGTGTCCTTGTACTGTGTGCCAACAACAGAAAGTCATATTGCTAATTCAGTTCTAGCTAAGTGATTCCTAGATTCAGTGGAACGTGAGAGTATGTGGGTAGTCAATGCCAACATATTTAAGTTAGTAATTTAAAGCTAAACTCCTTAGAGTAAGGACTTCTCGCTTAAAACGGGTTCTCATTTGAAAGGTCTTTAGAAGGTCCACTATAATGTCAACTTGTGAACATCAGCAAAAATAAAGAGATCAGTTAGGTTGAATCCTGTAAAGTTGTCATATTTGGCTGGGAATGGTGGTGCACACCTATTATCTCATCCCTCAGGGAGGCAGAGGCAGGTGATCGCTGTGAGTTCGAGGCCAGCCTGGTCTACAAAGTGGATCCAGAACAGCCAAGGCTACACAGAGAAACCCTGTCTCGGGGCAGGGGATAAAAGGAAAAAGGTGCCATATTTGGGGGTCAAAGCAGTAAGCTGGTGCAGTGCCTGTCTCTAGTCTCAGCTACTGGGGAGGCTGAGGCAAGGCAGTGGCTTCTGAGCAGGAGCTTAAGCCCAGTCTGGTCAGCAAAGCTAGCGCACTGGCTCAGGCATAAAAACAGCAGCGCTTCATAGAGGTGATGTCATGGAGTTGTTGCCCAGATAAGCACTCCGCATTCTGCCAATCTCAGCTGTCTTTCCCCTTCACCGTTTTATTTAATTTCACCCATTACTCGTAATTCCTATACACTTTAGTGGGAACTGTCTGCATGTTTGTGGGGTGGATGGGTGTTTCTGGCGACTTTTCCTTTCCTTACGTTAAAAAAAAAAAAGTTTAAGAACAGTTTTAGGTTCATAGCAGTATTAACTCAGCAATGTCTCCCATGCTCCCTGTGCTAGAGAGGCCTGTTTGTTACAGCTCCTGAGCCAGCACGGACACAGCAGCACCCAGGGTTCACATTCTGTTATGGAGTGTCCTGGTCTCAGTCTGTGTACTTGGACAGATGCGCATGCTTACAGCACCTGAGCGTTTCCACTGCCCTAACCATCCTTGCTGCGCAGCCTCTCTGTCTGTCTGTCTCTCTGTCTATCTGTCTGTCTGTCTCTCTCCCCCTCTTTCTCCCTCTCCTTCTCTCTCCCTCTCCCCTTCCTCCCCTCTTCCTCTTCTCTTTTCTTCCTCTCTTCCCTTTTCCCCCTCCACTCCTACTCCATTGATGTCTAGAAACCACTCTTTGGTTTTCGTACTGATTTTTCAGCTTCAGTTGTACGTGTCCCCCCCCTTTCCTTACATTCTGAGGATGATGGCATTAAACAAATGCTACATCTTTATCTCAGAGGTGGGTGTTCTGAGGAAGAGGAGAAAGACATGCACAGTTTATGTTAAAATGAAGTCCAAATTAATATAAAATGTTCTATTTTCTGGGAAAGACCTTCTGGGATTCAAAACTATGTTTTTATTTGCAAGGATACATTTTGGTAGAGAATGTTCAGATAAGAACTTTGGAAAAATTATTGTGTATATATATATATATGAAAAAATGCAGATTTCTGATTTGACATGAATAATTGAGAATAAACAAAATAAGTCATAGTTGAAAGGTTGCCCTGAGCATAAACAGTAGAAAATGTTCTAATTTGTAGTATACTCCTAATTGCATAACTTTATGTTAAATAGATCTATGCATATTTACCAGGCAACTGCCACCTTGCATTGATTATTGGAGCCAAATGGTGTCACTGTTCCTGGTCATTCCTGACTGTCCTGTCACAGTACTCTTTCTTCACATCAGACTTACTGCTCCATCTAGATGGCCCTGTTAGGACTTGGGTGGAGCTGGCATCAGTGGGAGGCCAGGACTCAAGCATTCTTATCTTAGAAATTCCTGAAATTTTTTTCAAGAGACTTCAGTGACTTCAGTGTGGGTTACCTAATACCAGACTCAGCTCACTGTGTGTCTGTGTGTGTGTGCTGCCTTAAAATGCACATTATACAAAACAAGTTCTACATAAATTAATTAGTGCATTGGCGTTAAGTAGAAAATTTGAGAAATACCAAATTTAAATATTATAATGGATCGTATTTCTATAGTTAGTGGCTTCATAGATATTTTAATGTATATTTCCTCGTTTTTAACATGTTCAGAAGGACGCGTATAGACATGTGGATCTGTACAGCACTGTGGACAGACAAGGTTATGATGAAGTGTTCATAGATCTAGCAGAACTGTAGTTAACATACTTTGCCCTGTAGGTTCTCAGCTGTTTACTGATGACGTAGTGGTGTTAACTTCTTGAGTTGTCTTTTGACAGCCTTAGAGCTGTGTATCTGCCAGTGCTGTTTTACAGGAAGAGATTTTCCTCTGTGTAGACACAGGAACAAGGGACTTTGGTTACTTGAGTGGCTAAATAAAGTTAACCGAGGAGAAAGAGTAGCATTTCTAATTTAGATAGTGTTGCATTTCCATTTTCTAGATGAGCTGATTGTCCAGCAGCACACACCAGTGTCAGAATCGGGCATCAGGTCAGTCCCTGATCCTAGGCCATCCTTGTCTATTGAGTTTTATTGTTCCGTACAAAGAAATGGAAAATAATGCAGGCCATCATATTCAGGCACCCTCAGATTGACCATGTTGGTTTGTGTTTAAAGTGGGGAAAGAAACAGATGAAAACAAGTATCTTAAAGACTTTGCAAAAATTATGTTTTCTTCTTAAAAGTGATCATGGGAATGCTGAATGACAGAACGTTTATCAGGAACTAGGAAGACCATGTGCGGAGGCTTTGTTGGAAGATTCTGTGAGTCTCAAAGAAATAAACTACACCAGAGTCTTAAGCGGTATTTACTCGGCTGTGTTTTGCAATGAAGCTATAATGAAAATGTATCTGAAGCCTGTTCAGATTTAGATTGCTATAAAATTAACAAACATCACCACTGCAGTAAATTAAAGAACCTTACAAGTTACAGGCGCAGCCACACTCACAGTGAGCAGGCAAGAGCTACAGCAGGAGCAAAATCACATCTAAGCTGCAGGGCTCAGCTTTACATATGAGGGATGGATTCTCTTTAGAATTCTATTCTTTCCCCTCCAGAAAATGTTCTTTGACCAAACATATGTATTTCATAGATTCAGAGATTTAATGATTCTTGGAATTATCATCACATATAAATGTTTCTGAAATATTACGCACTGACTGTGTGTTATGGTGAGGTTTTTAATATTGCCATCACCCAACAGGAAACAATACCATTCTACCTTGGTCTTGTTGATATGCCATCCATGTGGGATGTGATAGTGTCCCAAGGCTTGCCGCAAACCCCTTGCAAGACTTCATCGTGAGTTTATTGCCTTCTTCTAGTTGAGAGACAAGCCTTCATCTTTTTGATTGGCTTCAATTCTTGGAAAATGCCTTTACTGTATTTTCCAAGTGTGTTCCTGTGACGAGAAGCCCAGCTATTAGACTAGATGAAGTCAGAGTGAACTGAAGCCGTGGGTGGTAGCCAGTCTTGTTTGTAAGAACTGCCTTGAAGCTCTCAGATGAGCTTGCGCTCTTGGTTTCTCTACTTGCTACCAAAAGGGAATGGACACACTGGTTTTTGCAAATGAGATTTGACCTCGGCGTTTGTCCTCAGTTGAAGAGGAGAAGATATATCATACTCGGTGCAGCTCTCCCACTCTGCTCGTAGCAGAAGAAATGCTTGTATACAGGCAATTCATGCTGTAATTTACAGCTGCTATAATAGAGATGACACATTGAAAGCTATCTACTATAATTATATTGAAATACATTTTTGCCAAAGGCAAAAGTATTGTAAGGTTCCCAACCCTTCTTAAGCATCTGGAAACCTGCTTTTTGCGTACATCCCAAATCCACTAAGGCACCAGAACCAGACGTTAACTCTGAATGTGCTCAAATCCAGTACTGTTTTGCAATAACAAAAGACTGCAAAGACCTTGATGCCTTAGGTTCCTTGGCACTGCTGGGAAATGGGAGAGTGGAAGCATTTAAGCCACAGTAAAGGCTGTGTTTGTGGGTTTGGAGTATCCCTACATTATATACTTAATTTGCTGGCAAAAATCACCATTGCTTGTAAAGGAATTGTGTTTTACCGGATTAAAAATGCTGATGTTACTTTAACTGGGGGCGTAGCCAGTGAACGGACCCTTCAGTATGTATGCGGTCCTAGGCTCAATTTGTGGTAATGGCAAAAAAGGTGCTGATGTGTTGCTTTGTTACCACAAATACATCATTCCGTTTTGCCTTTCCCAGTAGTTAAGAGGATAAACAAAGGGCACTAACTGGTATAAATTTTGTATCTCAGGCTCTGTAGCAAGGCTCTTTTCACTTATTGCTTCATGGGAGGTGTCTTTAAGGTCTCAGGTGTGCTGAGCAAGTGCTCTACTACAGCCCCTTTGACTTTGTATCAAGACAGGGCCCCTTGGAGTTCTCCAGGCTGGCCTTGAACTTGTAATCCTCTCGATTCAGCCTTCTGAGCAGCTGGGATTACAGGCATATGCCAGCATACACAGCCAAGTTTTACCCACTAGCTTTCATGCCAAGATTTTTCTTGCATGGAAGGAATATTTGCATATTCCTCTCTTTTTCTCTAAGTTATTTGTTGGTTGGCTATATATTGATTTCATTCCAGTTGGCTTATACAAGATCTTTTAATGTTAACTTTTATCCTCAAATAAGAATTTGTAGATTTAATAAGCATCTGATGAATATGAAAATCTCTAACGTTAGAATAAGGCCATATGAGGTTATCAAAGCATCTAGAAACTGAATGGTTGATGTCAGATTTTTAGGGGCAACCACTATTGGAAATGGGGTCTCCCTCTGTCATGGAGGCTGCACTCAGATCCCTGGGTTCACTGTGTGTTCTGCTTCAACCTTGGAAGTAGCTGAGACTACAAGCATGCAGGTCACACCTGCCTGGGCACCTGCCTTTAAGAGAGTTATTCTTTCCGTCAAAAGTAGGTTTAGAACGGGGCTTATATGAACTGTTGCCAACAGTCACCTTATCTAGATAGTTGAAAAGACTGATTCAGTTTGATTGGAATTGATCACCAAACTGCTTAAAAACTTTCTTTAAAATCTGTGCTTGCCCTCTGTCTGATTTTACAGTTTTATGCTCAGTGTGTGAATTTAAAAGAATAGAAACATGATTTTCAACTGAAAAAAAGCACCATCACAAATTTTTTGGTTTGGTTTTTCAAGATAGGGTTTCTCTGTGTAGCCTGGGCTATCCTGGACTCACTATGTAGACCAGGCTAGCCTTGGACTCACATCGATCCTCCTGCCTCTGCCTCCCGAGTGCTGAGATTAAAGGCCCAACTAGTGTATGTTTCAAGACACAGAAACACATCTTTTTAGTAGCTCGATTGATAGAAAAAGGGGGTTCTGCCAGTATTCCTATCAGAAAGTTCAAAAAACCAAAACCCCTTTTCGTAAGTATTTAAGTTAACTGAGGCGATTTTGCATTTATATTATGAACATTTACTAGCAAGTTTTAAACTGATAATTCCATTTGGAAAAATAGTAAAATGATGAGAAGTGCCTTTATTAGTGGTGTAGTCTTGGGTACAAGGAGGAATGTGGATGTCCTGCAGCGTGAGCAGTATCAGGACCGGCACCTGTCTGGGCGTACCCACTTGAGCATCTACTCTGTCGTGCCTCCCTGTGAAGGCACCTTTGTAAGGAGTAGATGATGAGCCGCTGCTGTGCTTTCCTCTGAAACCAGTACAGATGATGATGGTGTAGGGAAAAAATATCACTTTGTCTAAAGTGTATGCATCTTTCTTAAGGGTGTATGCAGATTTTAATTATCTAAATGTAAATACTTAACGAATTTTACTTAGAGTAATGAGCTAAAGTGCACACCACATAAATGAGATGTTCTAATTAATCATGTATGAACTACTGGCTTAAAGAAAAGCTCTGAGTTCTGTGAGTGCTGGGCTAATGCCAAATTGCTCATCAGCATTTTCATTCATAGATGGCTCCGCTTAATAAGTTGTGAGGCATTCAGCAAATGTTTTTGAAAAATATGAGTTTTTAAATTGAAAATCTTTTTTGTTTCTTTTAACCTTTTTCTTTTTCTCTTGTGAGAAAATAGGAACCAATAAGGAACCACAGAGAAAATATCTGTCCAGGAGAGGGTAAAAAAATCAGACAAAACCAAAGAGAGCTGATATGTTAAGAATCATTCAAATAATATCTTGAATTACTTACAGTCACCTATGCCTGCATAGGGGTAAGAAGCATATGTATAAATAGGCTTACAGAAATTTGCAGAGTGCAGTGAAAAAAATTGAACTACCTTTATACTCCCACCAAGCAGTTCTCTCAGTTTGGACTTAGGGTCTTAAAACTTTTGAAGGCTTCCACCACCCTGGCAACTTTTGCTTGGTAGATTCTATCTGTCAATATTTATCATAACAGAAATTAAAGCCAGTAAAACTCAAAAGTATTCATTAATCATTAAAAAAATAATAGTAAGCTATTACAGGTTAGCCTAATTTTTAAGCTTTATTTTTTTTCAAATACAGTATACTTAAATTATTTATTGAAATAAATTACTGGAAATATAGGCACAAATGAACAATATTGAAGTTAAGGAGCTATTTCATATAACTGACATGACTCCTGTAAATGAGCCGAAAGGACTCACTCAATTTTGAGTTAAGTAAGATTCTGAGTCTTCTAAGCATATGTTTCTGACTTGCATTATGTCATGACATAAGCCATAGCCCTTTGGGAAAAGGGAACTTCAATTGAGAAAATGTCCCCACAGGACTGACCTTTAGATAAGCCTGATGCATTTTCTTGAATGATAGCTGATGTGGAAAGGTGGTCCTGGAAGCAGTCTGAGGAAGCCTTAAGAACAAATTAGTAAACTGACCGCCATGGCCTCTGTATCAGTTGCTGCCTCCAGGTTCCTTCCTTGAGTTCTTGCCCTGGAGGCCCTCACAAGCTCTGTGGTGAAGTCAGCCCTTTAAAGCATTTCCTTTCCATGTTACTTTTAGTCATGGCATTTTATCACAACAATAGGAATCTTACCTAAGACACTTCATTTCTCGTTTTTTCCTAACTAGTCTACAGAAAATAAAATTTTTAAAAAGTAAAAAAATAAATAAGTAAAAGGAGAGAACCGAAACACCTAATATCACATATCACACATAAGAAAAAAATGTATGTTCCTTTATAATCATAGCAAGGCCCATTTTCAGTATAACCCATGCAAAAAATACTGAGTCTAGAGTTCATCTCATGAACATGTCTTACCCCTCGTTAGTATCTATCTTAGGTAAGATTTCTATTGTTAAGCTTTATTTAAAAAAAAAAAAACAAAAAAACCAAAAACCTTTAGCTAGGTGTGGTGACCTGTATCTTTATCCCAGTATTTGGAAAGAAGAGACATGTAGGTAGATCTCTGTTTGTTCACAGCCAGCCTGGTTTAGAAAGTTCCAGGCAAGCCAGGAGAACATAGTGAGACCCTGCCTTAAAGGAAGCCAGCAACAACAAAACCCCTCAAAGACGAAGAACATTGCTTTTCCCTTTGCAGACATCAATCTTAGGCATGATAGAAATGAGATTTAGCCCTGTATTCACTTCCACAGTCAGTCTGTTGTCAAACAGCTGTTTGTAAGGGATTTCGGGCCTCACACATTGGAAAAGAGGCAACATAGCTAGATAGCCCTGCCCTTTGCAGAAAGCCGTGGGTATCTGCTTCTGTCTGCAGAACGTGACAGGTGGGAGCTGTGAATGAACATGTTGTGCTCTTCCTTGGGAACCCATTAGTCTGTTTTGTAGTTTGACTAGATTTTCTCCCTCTGCATGCTTTTGTAGTATAGTGCATTGATTATTTTGAAAGTATTAGCTCACTGGATTGGACTATCATGTGTGATGATACATGCCAGTATTATACACTATGAAAATAGGCCTCCTAATGTCAATACTAAGTATCAGAAAGTCTCCAGGGAAACTATCTAGGTCACAAGATTTCAGAAATCCAATTTTTTATTTGAAAACGAAAATTTTATCATGGTACAAATTCCGCCTGCTGTTTAGTTCTCTGTGATGGACTGACTCACTTGGTTCATTTTCGAGGAAACATTTGCCAAATACCCAATTCCAAATAATAATAATTTACCTTTTTTCATATTAAAATTAGTATTCTGGGGGAAATGTGACTAAACTCTGAATTTAACCATACAAGGAGTTCTCTTGGATCATTTACCCTTTGATATGCAGAAGTGCTTTCTGCATACTTCCGCTTTGTCACAGGCAATAGTGGAGACATGCTGGAGGGCTGAGGGTGTAATAAGATGGACAGTCCATAGCCTACACCAAGGCTGTTCTTGAATGAGACTGGCTTCTGTGCGTATATGACAGTGTGATTGTAATATTTGTTTGTTGTCCTTCCGTCTATCTGAAGAGTCAAGGACTACCAGGCCCATTGGTTTACAAAATGCTCTAGTGCTGTGCATGTAACACATGCAACTGCCAGGAGCCGTTAGGCACAGGTAGCTAGTGAAGTGTGTTGTTAGGCTAGTCCAACTTGAGATGTAAAGTACATACTGGATTTGAAAGAGTGCAGAAAAGGATAGGAAATACCTCAACGACAGTTTTAAAGCATTGGCTGTGTATTGAAATGTTATTCATGAATTGTTTGAATAAGATATATCATTAAAATTCTATCACTAAAATTAATTTTACCCAGCTTTTAAAATGTTGGCTCATAGAGGATTAAAAAAAAAAAAAAACACAAAAAGCCTTATGTGTCTCAGTCACTGTGTGTTTTATTGGGAAGTACTGCTCCTGAGAGATGAAGTCTTGTGGCCAATTATGAGTAAAGTTAGAAAGACTGTCCTTGGGGATTTAGTGTGCACATATGTCGGCATAGAAACACCCAGGAGCCCTGCAAAAATATATTCCTCAGCTTCAGTTAGCTCACCACTTTCCAAACATACTGTACCTTTGGACCATCTGTTAACATTCTATGGAGCTATAGAATATGCTCATCCTGTGAGAAATAGTTCAACATTTTTCATTTTACTTGTGAGAAAACTAGAGGCTGAAGTTGTCATATTATACAATTTGGAAATGTTATAAGCATCCCCTTCGGGAAAGTACAGGAGAAAATATATACGTGTCTTCCTTGGCCATGTGGACACATGCTTTCAGCTTGCTGTAAATCCAGATTGGTAATGTAGTGAGGAAATCTTAAATTTACTTTTTAAAAGTTTGGTTTCCTTAAAGATAGAAAAAGTTCTGTTCTTTTTGTTTTTGTTTCCTTTTTAAGGCATTGTATCGCTGGGTAGCCCAGTCTGGCCTGAAACTCACTTTGTAGACTAGGCTACCTCAAACTCATAGAGATCTCACTGCCTTTGCCTCCTGAGTGTTGAGTGACGTCTAAGAACTGCTTTTAATCTACAGTATTCCTTAATATTTTACTGCTTCCTGGGAATTACTAAGTATTAGGACAACAATTGACTGGACCTTTAGTACTTATAGACTATCTTTGATTCTAAAAAGGAAGCAAGCCAAACTCACAGAATCTTCCCCTCAGAAATACACAAGCTCACACAGTTTCAGGAGGTTTCTAACAGTATTCTCCTAACCCTCTCCCAGGATGCAGTGTAGACACCTTTGCTCATGGTGCAGCGTGCTAGGTTTATGGCTGTTAACCAGTAATTCTAACTCTTGAGTTGTGATACAAAAGCCTACTGGCCTGTAGGTGTTGATTGCACGTATACAGTGTGCGTTGTACAGCTGTGTTCTGAAGAACCCTGTCATGCAGCCACTACTCACAAAGAGCAAGTTCTCACAACTTAACACATTTGGAAGATACTTCAAATGAATGGCGAGCAAGCCCTTTTTAGAGAGAGTGTAGGGAAACTGAAGTAAGTGGCAAGGTTAGCCCTTCAGAGAGCAGTTAGGAAAACTGCTGCTGTAATGAGCAAAGTTGAGGGAGCTGGACACTGTCACAGCTTCAGAATGTTTTCCTGTGGCCGTATGATGCCAGATGCTCTTTCCTCAGAGTAGAGACTGCTGCCCATTCACCAAGGAAGTGCTGGGTTCAGCGTAGGCCCACTGGAGAAGCACTACAGTGTAGGGGAGCTGGAGGAGATAGTGGTTCAGACTCAGTGTGGATTCTCGGTCTCCTCTGCCTCCCGCTGAGGAACTGAGGTGCTTTACTGGGCATGCTTTTATTCACTGGGGCTTTACCATACTCAGCACCAAGCAAAACAAAACAGGAACCTGTTCTTTCTCCTCCTGTTCTCTCCGCCATCACTCTCTGAACTCAACACAGGTTGCATCACTAGGGTGCCATGCCTGTGCTCTCCTGCCCTCTGTCTCTATCCGCAAAAATCTGCCTCGGTCTAAAGAGTGCAAGCACGAAGCTTCTGGCTGGCACTACCTTTCTTTGGAATCAGCAGAACACTTGTTACCGTCCTCCCATCAGTCTTTACACTGGTTTATGTGATACTGCATATTACGTCTCATCTCTGAAGTCCAGCTCTTGCTCCTTTCTGTGTCCCTGGCAGCTCGGAAGGGTTTGAACTTCATGATCCTGCAGTAAACATTAGTTGAGAAAGCACAGCACCGTATTAGGGTTGGCCATGAGTGCACCTGTGCGTTCCAGAGGGAACATGTGCAAGTGGAGCAGGGCCAGATGGGAAGGGGAGTCACGGTCTGGTCCTTTGCATATCTGGCCATTCAGTCTCAGAAATCTTGCTGTTTTAACCATGCACCCACTACCTCCCCTGCATCCTAGCTCGTACTCTCCCTCATCACTGCATAGTGCTGGTGGGCATCGCTAGTGAGGTGGGAATCCAGATGGGCGAATGTCTGGGTGTGATAATGCAAAGTTTCAGTTTCCTAAGGAGTGATTTTTTTTTTTTCCCCCTGTTACAGGCATGTAATGAATTCACAACACATGTGATGAACCTTCTCCGAGAACAGAGTAGAACACGCCCCATTTCCCCGAAAGAGATTGAAAGGATGGTGGGCATCATCCATCGGAAATTTAGTTCCATTCAGATGCAGCTCAAGCAAAGCACATGTGAAGCAGTTATGATTTTAAGATCAAGGTTCCTTGATGCCAGGTATGTGAGGCCATGATTCTTCTGCGTGGCTTTCCTCCTTCGCTCCTTCTATGTTGTTCTCAGAGAAACTGGTTGGCCAGATTTTTGAGGGGGAGGGGTGGCTCTATGAGCTCTTTTCTGTGAATAGACAGGTGACCCACCTCTTGGTACCCATGCCTCAGAGGGTCCTTTTCCTGTCCTGGAAGTGCTGAGTGACTCTGAAAATGAGTAGGGTTCGTGCTGCTGCTAAAGGTTCTGGGACTAATTCCATCCTTTCCCTTCTGACGTCGAGAGGATTTTAAAGGTTATTTTATTTTATTTGTTTTTGCATGAAACTCTACTTTAATAAAGGCTTGTGTGTTTTTTTTTTTTTTTAAGGATTATTTTTATTTTCTGTGTATGGGTGTTCGCTTGCATGTATGTCTGTGTACCAGTGTGTGCAGGAGCTCTTGACTGTCAGAAGAAGGCATCCGGTCCCCTGGAACTGGTGTTGGGGACTGTTGTGAGCTACTGAATGGTTGCCGGGAACTAAACTCAGGTCCTCGGCAAGAGCGTCGAGTGCTCGCAGCTGTGAGCTGTCTCTCCAGATCCTCTAAGAATTGCACACTTGCTCTGCTTGTGTCCGCTGTCTGGACACCTGGAGACAGTGATAGCGCAGAGAGAAGGCTCCCTTAGACTGACCACATTACCATAAATCACCAGTGTCCCCTGTATGGGGTGAGGTAACGTATCGCGTGTGCTAGTTAATTGTCTGTGGTGACCTACTGAATGGCACGGAAGAGCTGTCAAGGACTCAATACAGACTGTCTGTGAAGGCACCTCTGAGGCATGTCTCAAGCCACTGGTCAGTCCAGCTTTGGAAAAGAATTTTCGTTTTATCTTGTTTACTTCTCCCTTTAGGTTCTGACAGAAGTTACCACTTTCATCTGAACCTTACAATATTAACACAAATACATGAAGCAGTGTTTCAGCTAGGAAACTAAGCGTGGACATCTGCGGGCCAGAGCTGTCTAAGATTCAAGTAGGAGGCACAGCCATCTAATTATATGCTATTTTCCTAACTAAGCAAAATCCTGGATCCCCTGGTGTTGACTGTTTCTTAGCAATTAAACTTTATTATACAACCCAACTATCCCACACCCTGGTGTTGTTGAACTGGTCACCAGGACTCTGATTTCTTTTGGTGTCCTTCATAATGGCTTTCTGCTTTCCTCTCTCTTGGTCTAGTGGCTCCTGTTCATCCTTTTGTACCTAAGCTATCACAAGACCCCTTCACAGGCCCCTCCATCATCCCCAGGCTCAGTCCCCACAGCCCATTTCATCATCCCTCACCCTCAGTAACACTGTGGTGCCCTGACACTTGGCTTAAAACTGTGGTCGCCTGTTGGTTTTAGGGTGCAATACAGTTGTTAGTACGTGAAATCCTCAGTTTTATCCTAGCACTAAAAGACAGATCAAATAAATAAAACAAGACCACGGTCTGTCATGACGTAAGCATTCTTTTCCTGGAGTTTAAGGCTCTTTGTGCGTCGCCTGTTCTTTGTTGTGAAGACTTTTGGTGTTGGATTTTTTTTTTATTTGCTTGTTTTATACCGAAGATGGAGCATGGGATCTTGCATGTGACAGGCAAGCTTTGTACCAGTGACCTACACCCGCAGCCCCTTTAAAAGTTGTCATTTGAAATAGAATCTCAGTTGCTTCAGACTTGTGATTATCCTGCCTCAGAAGCCCCAGAAGCACTGGGGTTGCAGGCAGCTGCCACCACACTTGATGGTTTTAAGGTTTACTATTACTATTTCTAGTTTTAAAATACCAAGATCTTTGTAGAAAGCCTGGAAAATGCAAAAACCAGAAGAGACAGTGATAAAAGATATCAATAATTTTAGTCTAAAAAAGCATTGTAAATGTTTTAATATATTTCCTTCTTCTTTTTCATTTGTTTTGGTTGCTGTTTTGAGACAAGGTTTCTAGTGTAGCCCTGGCTGCCTGGAGCTGCTCTGTAGATCAGGTTGGACTCAAACTCTGCCTGCCTCTGCCTCCCAGTGCTGACATGAAAGCCTGCACCACCACTCCTGGGTGCGTTAGTTTGTATCTTAGCATTTTAGTTATTTTCACTAGTTTGCATTGTAGCTTGCTCCCCGACCCTTCCTTTCTCCCTTCTTCAGCAACTCCCTTTGCAGTCCTCCCGAGGAAATGGGTAACACGCAGGTGGCACACGCCATCAAGTAGTAGTGTCCTCCTTGGTGATGCAGTGCTTAGAGTCGGACTTATCCCGTGAAGAAAGAGAAGGCAGGACAGAAGGGGGACAATATGAAGAGGGGCTCTTCTATACTTGATCTTTTGACCTTTGAATGATCTTCTATGGGTTTCGTCTCGGAAATGGATGGCTTTTCGCTCCCTTTCCTTGCAGTTTCTCGTAACACGGCACCCTCATCCCTCCACAGGCCACAGAGTCATTGAAAGTCAAAATGATAACAAGTGTCTTCCTTATATGTCATCAATTAGAAAACCTAATTGATTGATGGGCCATATGAATGCCTACTTTTTATTTTATGGATATTTTAAAGATACTTTATTAGAAATGTACTAAGGAAAAGATGCCACACAGTTATATTTGAAAATTTGACATACTTTCCCCCATAAATGACTTTGACTTGTGCTCCTATTTTTAAAAAAAAGTATTTTTAAAATTGTAATAAAAGCTTACTTTCATTAGCACAGCAAAGTTCTTGCAACCTTAAATTTTGAAATGGGCTGATTCAAAAGATTTTATTTTATTTTTTATTATGTGTATGTATATATGTGAATATGTTCTGAAAATATAGGTATATATTTTAATTTTTAAAGGATTTATATATTTATACTTGTGTATGTGCATGTGAGTGTGTACGTGCGTGCATGTGTGCATACGCGTGTGTATTAAACATGAAGGGATTCTGGCCAGCTCAGGTGTGGCAAACATGGCTCTCACAGGCTTTGCCCTTCTGCCATTCCCTCAGCCTTGCCAAACCATTAGATGACAACTTAAAACTAGCCCCCAAGGTCTATTCCCTTATTTGGCCACTTCTTCCTCCTAAGGTTGACTACCAAGGTCCAACTCTCAAAGTATTAAAGTCCAGCAATCTAAAGGCTCCATTAGCTCACCTAATTAGCATGCCCAGTTAAAACTAATTATTTCATCCTAAACCAACGTGACGTTTTCTCGTCTATTCAGAGGCCGTCCTTGGTCCTCTGGGAATACCCCTGCCCTTCTCCATTGCTCCCCTCCCCATCCTTCATCTCCCTCATCCTCTATCTCCGTCCTTGTCTTTTGTTCCCTGTCCTTTGTCCCTTTGGGGCAAATAAATCTCCTTTGTGCGGAGAGCTTGGTCTTCAGGTGTCCCTAGTCTGTCCTTTCTTTCAATACACGTGTGTGCAGTGTCTGTGGAGTCCAGAAGAGGGTGTCAGAGCCTCTGGAGCTGGAGTTACAGGAGGTTGTGAGCCTGATGGATGCTGGGAACTGAACCTATGTCCTCTGGACCAGCAGCAAGTGCTGTTAGCGGCTAAGCCACTTCTCCAGCCCCATCCACCATGGTTTTTGTTTGTTTGATTTAATATTTTTGAGGATTTCATACAAAGTATTTTGGTCATATAAACGATTACTTTTAACAGCTGATATTAACAGAGTTTGGGAGGTGGCATCCAGAAACAATGTGTACTTTGTTTTCTCAAATTTGAGCATTTTAGTAAAAAACATAAGAAAGTTATTTAAAGCGCACATCTGCAGGGACTCTGTGCTAACACTTTCTGTTCTTTCCTGTGGATGCTTTCCTATTCTTGTCTGCATGTGTGTTCAGCTTTCATATAACTAACTGCGCTCATAACATATTCACATAAATGATTTGTTTTTTTTCCACATGGAGTAAGTGTGCCATGGCCTTGAGTGGGCAGTGCTGGAACGAGGCAGTGGCAGAGCTGGGGGCAGAGGGTGCTCCCAACCCCCCGAGCCTGCCCTCCAGACCCCAACCCAGTGCTGGCGCTGGGACTTACACAGCCGTGAGACTCACGCACAGCCATTTAAAGTGTGCCACCTGGGGGAGTGAAACCAAGGCGATACGCTTAATGTGAAATTTCTTTTCTAAAGAATAAAGAAAGCATCACAGCATCCCCTGTCCCATGCCTTTCAGTGACTGTTACCCTGAGCCTCTATCCCTCACTTGTGTCGGGCTCTGAGTGACCCGTCTGTGCCAAGAAGCAAGCTTGTGGAACTCCAGGCCCACACGCCTATCCAGACAGGCGCCCTTACTCAGTGTGCCTTTCACAAGGTGACGCTCCTGTTCTCTTCACCATTAGACATACGTGCAGTGTGCAAGACACTCAGGAATAAACTTGCAGTGTCCCTGTGCTGTAGCTCACACAGAGCTAAGGCTATGCTGCCTTTAATCTGTCCTCTGAGGGGTTTTGATGCTTGCTGAAACTTCCCCTAAACAAAACATTTGAGTCAAACTTTATTTTCTAGAGATTTTCTTCCATTCCTTCCTTTACTGTTCCCATTGCCCAAACAAATGCCTGCCCGTTATTTACTCCCATCAACCGTGCCTTTGTCGCTGGCCTTCATGTTGTAGCCATGCGGTAGAATTGAGTGGAATGGCCAGGTGCGGGCCGTGAGGAGGGTTAGAGCAGACATTAGGTTATCTAAGAGATGGCTGTCACCCAGTGTCAGCGCACTGCTGTCTTCTGACAGGAGCCTGCCATGGCTGGCCTTCCAGTTCCCACATACAGCTGCAAAAGTAGGTTTTTGTGCGCAGGTCATTCCTGTGTGCTCCCGATAGAGAATGCCTTCGGCTTGACATATTAAGTGTCAGTTCTGGGCATTTCCGGCCCTGCTTACCCTGCCCTCTGCTCAGCAGGGGTGCTCCATGGTGGTCCTGCTTCAGTGTCGCGTCTGTCTTTTCAGGCTACGTGTGATTCTTGCAAAACATGACTGACTCTTCTCAGTGGATTTCTTATCTCCCCTCTTCTCCCTCTTCCTCTCCCCATCTCATCACCACACCCTTTTCATTCTAATCACCACAAGCATGCAATGGCTTAAACTCCAAAAAGTCATTGAAATGAAGAAACTTTAGACCAGAAACTTGTGGTGCTTTGATCAAACCCACATTAACTGCTCCCGTGACTGAGCGCTGTGCCGGCTGGATGGCACCTAACCTGCCATGTTAGTGATATCGAGGTAGCCAGCAGATCTGGACACCCTAACACTCACTTGCCTGAGTGCAGGATATCACAGTTGAGAACGTCATTAAGATGATTTGGAAGCAAGTGTTGAGAGAATTATCTAGGGAAGGCGTTTTCCAGTCACGGAGTAGCTAATCTAAAGTGAAATCTGACAGATGTTCGTTTTCAGGCAGGAATTCTTCAAAACAGAAATAATAACCACCAAATATAAGCTATGTTTTTGCTACCCAAAATATGTTGTTGATATTTGGTTTTCTGATATTTCTCACACACACACACACACACACACACACACACACACACACCTCCAGCTGAAACAGCAAAATGTGCCCCTTTGCACTTTTCTTTGTGAGGAACTTGTCCTGAAGTCCAGGTGGTTGCCTTAGCAGAAAATCCCATAAATTCTTCTGGGTGTATATTTTTCCTTCCCTCCTCTTCCCCCTCACTCTTGAATGGCCCCGTCAGTTCCTACTGTATCCGCCTTCTCAGTGAAGCTTGAATCTTATTTCTATGGCTCCACCATGTGCCATCTTACCATCACCTCCAGCTTGACCACTGATGCCGGATCTTCAGTGGTCCCTGCGTTTCCTTCTGTGCCCTCTTCCAGCTGTTCTCAGTGGCAGAATGGCCATTAAGAACATGGAAACTGTGGTACAAGCCTACAGTCTCAGCTCCCAGGAGGCAGCTTGGTCTACATAGCAAGCGCTATGCCAGCCAAGGCTACATAGTGAGACCCTGACTCAAAAAGCAAACAAATCAAATATGTATGAAAAGTGGGACCAGTGAGAGGGCCTACTGGGTCAAAATTCCCGATACCAAGGTTGATAGCTTGAGTCTGAGTCCTGGAACCTACATGGTGGAAGGAGAGCGCCAACTCCCACATGTGTGCCTCCACATATGCGCATCTGAGGACTTTTATAAAAATAGAGGAAAACAGCTGAGTGTGGTGGCGCACACCTTTAATCCCAGGACTTGGGAGGCAGGTGGATCTCTGTGAGTTTGAGGCCAGCCTGGTCTACAAAGTGAGTCAAAGTAGCCAGGGCTCTGTTACACAGATATCCTGGCTGGGGTGGGAAAGGGGGGCTGGGAGGGGGGACCCAACAGGAAAACTTAAAACCTCAACAGTTTTCGGTTGTACTAAGACTAAAAGTGGAATAAGCTTGTGGAGTCCACACCCTGTGTCATCTGGCCCGGCCTCTCCTTCCGGATCATCTCCTGCGCTCCCTGACTTTTCTGTGCCCCAACTTCTTTTAGCCCTTAAGAGACCATTTTCTCTGCCCTTTCCTGTTCGCCTCTGCTCTTCATCTAAGCCCTGTACATTTCCAGATCTCAGATAGATTTCCTCCAGGAAGCCTTTCCTGGTCTGTAGCCCGTGTCCTGTTTCCCTGTTACACACTGTCATTTCACCTCACACTTTTCTTTCATGACACTTTGTATGGTCACTGTGATGCAGACCTACTGATTTCTGTGTTCTTTCAGGAGTGGAGGGGCTGAGATAGGTTGAAACGATGTAGCCCTGGCTATCCTAGAGCTCATTATATAGACCAGGCTGGCCTCAAACACACAGAGATCCCCTGCCCCTGTTGGGATTAAAAGCTGTGGGCCACCACCACCCAGCCCGTGTTCCTATTTAATATCTTTATACCTCTTTTCTAACCTGTGGGTACCTGTAAATTGTTTAGAGCATGTCTGTTCCATTCCCCGTGGGTCTTTAAGACCTAGAATATATTAAGTTTTGAGTAAGCTTTTTTTTTTTTTTTTTTTTTTTTTTTTGGGACAAAGAGCAAGGTGAATTGTGCTTCACTTTCTAATACTTTTCATGATGTTATATCTTAGACAGGGCTGGGCCGTGGTTCAGAGGCTGCCTGGAGTCTTACATAGCCTCACAGGGATGAATTGGAAGCTAATTAATTGTCCCTTTGGTTAACCCTGATTATAACTGTGACTCAATTTTTCCTCCCTGCTTTTGTCATAGACGGAAAAGGCGAAACTTCAGTAAACAGGCCACAGAAATCTTGAATGAATATTTTTACTCACACCTCAGCAACCCCTACCCCAGTGAAGAAGCCAAAGAAGAGCTGGCCAAGAAGTGCAGCATCACAGTGTCACAGGTGAGGGCTACACAAGGCTGTGCTTCCCTGGGGTGCGGGATACGCGCTTCTCCAGGGCCTCGTCTGCTGTCGTAGCCAAGTGGTCATCTGCCTATTTCCACAATTTAATGTGAGAATTTGAAGCTAAAGTAGTTTTTTTACAAACACTAACTGACAAGGGGGAAAGATTCTGTTTTCTTTCCAGCCCTCGGTGCCAGTCTCCTCCTGACAGGTAGGTGTGCCATGGGGAGCGGCACGATTGACACTTCAGCCATTTCTCTGTACACATTGTGTAGGCCTGGCTCCCTGACCCAACCTGCATCAATACGAAACCGCTTTATTTGTTGCTGAAAGGAAATTAATCAAACTCCTGGATGAGAGCCTAGAGGAGTTCACAGAGCCAGGTGTGGGTAGCCACGCTGCGACGTTGCAGCCCTCTGGCTTTCTTTGCTTTCTTCCTTGTTACTCAAGGTTCGATCGTAGTTGAGATACTAATACAGTCTTCCTCAGGGCTGGAGAGCTGGCTCAGCAGCTGAGAGCACTGGCTGCTCTTCCAGAGGGTTCAGTTCCCAGCACTCACAGACAGCTCACAACCATCTGTTAACTCCAGTCCCGGGCATCCAGTGCCCTCTTCAGGTCTGCATGGAACCAAGCGGGGACGTGGCACACAGACATGTATCCAAGCAAAACACTCATACGTACAGATTAATTAATTAATTAATCATGTAAAGCTGGGCATTCCTCCTTTATCCATTGAAATGCAGTGCATGTGGGTCAACAGGTGTAGACTTGTTAGCATTACAGTCCTGTATCATGTCAGGTGTTATAGGTGCTGTGGAGATGATTTCAGTCGACAGGAGGGTGTGTGAAGGTGGGATACAGACACTAAGCCGTTTGTGGAACTTGAGCAACCCCCTGGGGGATTCTGGAGCACAGCTTGCTGTAGTGCCTGAAGGATGGCAGTAAATATCTAACTGAAATGAACTAAACTTTACTCAAATGCTCACTTTTTTTTTAATAGGTTGCCATGTAAACAATGCTTCTTTTGGGAGTGAACAGTGGTAATGTAAGAACCAGTTCTGACCATGTGGAGCTTAAAGAAAAGCTAACTCTACCAAAAGTTTAGTGTTCTATAGGGGCCAAATGAGCAGAATTCTGAAACAGTATACTCCAGCTACATGCTTAATATATTATTCTGTATCTTAGTTCCTGTCCCACTGCTGTGAGTAGATTCACCACCGAGGCAACTCTTATAAAAAAAAAGCATTTACATGAGGGCTTGCTTACAGTTTTAGAGGGGTAGTCCGTGATGATTGTAGCAGGAAGCAGACAGGCGTGCCACTGAGAGCTTTGTATTCCCATCCATTAGTGGGGGAGAGGAGGGGAGGGAGCTGGGTGTGGCTTTTGAAACCTCAAAACCTTTGAGAATACAGTTCCACCAACTGGGGACCAAACACTCAAACATGGGCCTATGGGGGCCGTTTTCATGCAGACCCCACGCCTGCTGTATTACATATTTTTCTCATATACACTTGAACTACAGAAAAAAAAAAAATCCCCTTTGGAATCCAATGAATGTCTTACATGAATGTCTTATGTGATTGAGTTTACACTGATTTTGTTTTGTTGTTGTTTGTTTGTTTTTTGAGACAGGGTCTCATTGTGTAGCCCTGGCTGACCTAGAACTAGCTGACTAAGATTGGCCTGCCTCTGCCTCCACATTGCCACTTCTGACCCAAGTCTGATTTTTTAAAAACTTTTGTTTTAATATTGTTTCCAGAACAACTTTGACTTGTAATTAGGATTTCATTCAAAGCTTGACTTTCTTCGCTTATTAAATTGTGGTATATTTTCCTTCCTGCCAAGTTTCTTTTTAAAATATTTTATTTAGTGTGTTTACAGGCACAGGTGTGCTATCATGTGTACAAATGAGAGGATGGCTTTCAGGAGTTGGTTCTCTGCTTCCTCCTGGATTATAGGGATAGAACTTGAGTCTTCAGGATTGCCAGTTTCAAATGGGATGTAATTGATTTGGATTGCTGGGTAAAAGGTATATTAATAGAAAATGCCTCTGTCCAGACTGTGTAGCACTGACTGCCACTTGAAATGCTGAATATAATATGCTAGGTTCTAGGAAAGAGCAAACCAAAAGTGTTTGGGTTTGAGTTGGACTTTCTGAGCCTTAGGTGTTTGAGTTGCTCATCTTATTGTTCTGACCAAAAACCTGATAAGGGCAACAAAAGGAAAGAAGGGCTTGTTCAGATCACGATTTGAGGATACAGTCCGTCATGGCAAGGAGGCATGGCGGTGGCCGTGTGGCTGCAGGTGTGTGTGTTCACACAGTCAGGAAGCAGAACTGAACTTTGATCCCCGTTGTGTCTTGTTCCTTTTTATTCAGTTTGGGACCCCAGGCCTGGGTTAACACAATCCCTTTCAAGGTGGGCTTCACTTCTTAAACCTCTCTGGAAATGACCTCCCAGACAATCCCAGGGTGTGACTCACAGGTGACTCTAAACCCAGCCAGGCTAGGCATAAATATTAAGCAGCACAGTGCATGTCCCCAACTGTAATGAAAGCACTCCTGTGCTGATCAGCTGACAGGTCCACTTTGCTGCCTGAACATTGTAGGTCTTTGCAGGTGTTTCTCTGCTCCCACTCTTGGTTTTTAACCTTTAAACAATATACTTGGCACAAGGGAGTAGCATGCATTGTATCCTTTTCAAGAGCTCTGTAATCCAGGTGTTTTGATAGTTTTAGTGTGTAACAATTAGATGTAGTTTTAGGACATATTCGGAATATACTTATGGAATTAGCAATAAAACCTTTCCTTCTGGCTGCTCTGTCAGGAGATTTCACTTCTAAAGATGACTTAGAACACATGTAGCAAGTGTTTTAAAACATTGTTTCATGCATCCATTTGCATTTGTTTCTATGCTTTGGGAAGCACTGAAACACCATTTCTCAGTGTGGCCTGGACAGGTTGGAACTTGCCTTTTGCCCACACCTCCACGTGGAGATTTCAGTCATGCCTCATCACACCGGACTTTTTTAACCCATGTATTTGTTTATGTGTGTGAGGGGGTGTGGGTGTGCAGTATGCAATGGCACACACATTGAGTCAGTTCTTTCTACCACGTAGGTTCTAGAAACCAAACTCAGGTCATCAGGCTTGGCAGCAAGTACCTTGATCTACTGAACCATTTTGCCAGTTCATACCGGGCTTTTGTGCGTCCTGTCTTTATTTGAAATTTGGTCTTGCTGCCTTGCCTAGGATACCCTCAAGCTTGTGTGTTCAATGGTCTGCATGTTTCCATCTTCCTATGAGTCGGGCCTGGGGGCATCCACCCTCACACCTCACCACACCATTTATTTTCTAGAGTTTATGTTTTGAAATCTTCCTAACAATTTTTGAGAAAAGGTTGAAGAGACAGAAATAACATAGACAGAGCTGCTCACTTGTCTCTGGCATGCTTCCTGATCATGTCTCATCCAGCATAGACTTTCAGTGGGTGTGTCCATTTAAATTGTGACAGCTTTCTGAATTCACCTACTTCCTGTCTAAAAAAGTAACTTCCCAGGCTGGGCATGGTGGCGCACACCTTTAATCCCAGCACTCAGGAGGCAGAGGCAGGTGGATAGCTGTGAGTTTGAGGGCAGCCTGGTCTACAAAGCGAGTCCAGGACAGCCAAGGCTGACACAGAGAAACCCTGTCTCGGTTTAAAAAAAAAAAAAAAAAGTAACTTCCCTGCAAACCCCTCTCCTAGTATCTCTGAAGTGGATAAAACAGTTATTCTGTTTAAAACAAAAAAACAAAAAACATTGATTTCTGTCCTTATAACTTTTAGTTCAAGTTCATGAGAAGCAAAAGCAAATAATTTAAAGGTTTTCTTAATTTTATATGGATGTTTTGCCTGTATGTGTGTCTGTGTGCCATGTGCATGTCTGGTACCTACACAGGCCAGAAGAGGCCATCAGATTCCCCTGAACCTGGAGTTACAAACAGACTGTGTAGGTACTGAGAGTCAAACCCAGGTCCTCTGCAAGAACAACTAGTGCTCCCAACCACTGAGCCGCCCTCTCGACCTCAGCAAAGAGGGTTTTAGTCTGACAGTCTAAGTACAATAAATATAATCAGAGATTATATAAATCTACCTTAAAATACTGAAGACAGATGACAAGAACAATACAATATATTGTTTGTTTGCCTTTTTGTTTTTTGTTTTTCAAGACAGGGTTCTCTGTGTGGCATTGGCCTCCTAGAACTCTCTCTGTAGATCAGGCTGACCTCGAACTCACAGTGATCTGCCTGCCTCCGCCTCCTGCATCCTGGGATTAAATGTCTGTGTCACCACACCTGGCCTAACAATACAATTTTTGATAACACAAATAAAACTGAAATTGCATTATTATTGTTTCAAATACTTTAATAATTAAGAATCAGTAGGAAGTCCGGCGATGGTGATGCACACCTTTGATCCCAGCACTTGGAAGACAAAGGCAGGTGGATCTCTGAGTTTGAGGCCAGGCAGGCCTACATAGTGAGTTCTAAGACAGCCAGGGCTACACAAATCTTGTCTTGAAAAATCAAAAAGAAAGAGAAAAAGAAACAGTAGGAGCCACCCACATTTGCAATCCCAGCATACAAGAAACCCTTTAAGTTAATAAAGAAGAGGCAGTGCAGTCTCCATACCTGCCCAGAGACAACCAACTTGAAGAGCAGGGGGCGACCCCAATGATCCATAGAGAATACAAGTAGTCAGTTAGATGAAAATATCCCCATTCTCAATAGCAACCAGGAAAATGTAATTGAGAAACTACAATGAACTAGCATTTTACACTTCCTAGATTGACAAAAAATCAAGTTGAATCATGCCTAGGGTTGCAGGAGCCCTGTTTCTTTCTGGGGGATAGGTTATTGTATTCACGTTAGAAATGCCCATACCAGTCAACCCTCAGTTCCACATGAAATTGCCCTGGAGAACCTCTCACCTACAAGATATATTAAGACATTGCAAGAGTATTGTCAGTGACACTGAAGTGCCTGAGAACTTGAAGTAGACAGTTGCTCATTTGCTTGAGAAGATGGCTAAACATAGTGATTCCCACACTGGTACACCCCGCAGCAGTGGGAGGATGGATTTTAATGTGCATCAATTCCACTGTGGCCTAGAAACATCATGTCAAGTGAAAATGCAAATTGCAGATCATACATAGTGTATGGCCATCCTCCGTGAAGTCGGGTGGAGACATATGTGGTCAAATTCAATGAGAGCAAGAGACTGACAAAAGGAAGAATTAGAAATGGAATCAGGAAGGAATATTTAGTGCGTTCAGTGGAATTAATAATGTATGTTTCCATCCAAAGTACGAGTTTACAGGGGCTGACTTAGTTATCAGTCATTATAAACCCACGTGTGAGTTTTAAAAGGCAGGTATGGTAGAGTACACTCTAGTCCTAGCACTCGGAAAGCAGAGGCAGGTGGATCTCTGAGTTACAGGCCAGCCTGGTCTATAGAGTAAGACCTTGTTTAAAAAAAAAAAAAATTAAGTCAAGGAAGTCTTTGTCAGTTCAACTGATACTTGGCCTTACCTAATAGAAATTTTAACAGATATTTGCCAAAAGATTCATACTGGAATGTCCGTGGCAGTGGTAGTCATTAAAGACAAGACATGGTGCAAATATCCACAATGGGGAAATCAGTGTGGTTTATTTATGCATAATTGGACTATGATTCAGCAGTGAAAATGAACTATCGCTCTGTGTATCTGCATAATGCCAGAGGCTCATGTTAGCATTTGTAACAGACTTAGAAACAGGCACGTTACCCTTAGGTGCTGGAAGTAAGGGCGGAAGATCCCTTTGGGGGAGGAGGGAGTAGTCAGGGAAGGAATGCTTCCTGATCTGAGGGGTTGGGTTCCCGGGTATGTTCATATTATGAAAATCCATCGACTCTATACTTAGAATGCATGCCTCTTTTTGTATGTGTATTTTTCACGTCACCCAAAGTTTATGTGCACTGTGACAACAAACCTGCTCTTGAGATTACATAAGCTTTTGTAGGAAACTATAACAAGAGACAAACGAAGTGGATAGCAAGTTAGGAAATGGTAGGTGCTATGGAGAAAGATAGATGGTGGAGAGCCTGGGGTTAGGGGATGCTCTGCTCCGTGGGTGGAGGGAAGAAAAGGGCTTTGTAGCAGCCTGCACGTGCTGCTGGTGAGGAGCGCTTCAGCAGAGGACACAGCGTGGGACGCCTGGGGTGGAAGCAGCCTGAGCAGAGGGGGAGTGGAAGAAGCCTCCCAAGAGGCCATGGTGTCCCGGTGGCTGCTAGGCAATGGGATGACTGCAGCTTTTACCCCAAGTCAGGTGAGAAGCAGCGACACTATTACCTGTGTTCTAGCAGGATTGCCACAGTGGCTGATTGAAAACAGATCGTAGGGTGAGTGGAAGCTAACACCAGCTGTAGTAACCCAGGCAGATGGTAGTGGCTCAGACCAGAGCGTCAGTGCAGAGGGGCTTCTGCATGTGAGAGTACAGCCAGCAGGGCTGCTGATGAGAGGAGGTGAGGGAGAGTCTGGTGTGGCTGACATTTTTATTCTGAGCAACAGGGGTATAGAACTGCTATTAAGAACAGTGCAGAAAGATTTGGGAGAGAGGTTTCAGAGAAAAGAGTACGAATTTCTTCTTGAACATACTAAGTTTGTCTATGCCATAGCTCTCAGAGCTCATGTGTAAAAACGTAAGTGGACAGGAGAGTGGAGATAAAGGCCATGGCAGTCCTCCATTAATTCACGATGGCATGCTATAAATGCAGGTCCTCAGGGTAGAGTTGAGCTGTACCAGAATGGAGCCTCCTGTTCTGTGGCTCAGCTCAACGGAGAAGCTGGAGTTCCCTTTCACACAGTACCCGGAAGAGTCACAGAAGCTGTTATTGTGAATTTCACATGCACCGAGACTCATACTTAAGTTGTCACTTCTTCTTAATTAGTGGAGCGAATATTAACATACTTTTACTTTTGGAGTAGAGCTAACTTGCATGGATTATTCAAGTTACTAAGACACAAAGCCTCCATTGTTCTCCTGATTCTGACTTTGAGTCTGTCTTCTCAGTTAGGTGTTTTTAGAATGAAAAATGTTAACTTATAGTTCATTGCTACAGTACTGAAAAGACTGTCACAAAAAATTTTTTTTTAATTTTTTTTTAACAGAAGAGAACCAGAAATAGTAGAGGTTGTGACATTAGATTCATTTCTTCATTCATGCCGTTAACATATTCCAGAGCCTTTAAAGCTGGTGCACAGGACCTGTCTGTTAACAGTCCAGCCCAGACAACATTGACCTGTCCCTTACAGATAGGGAGTCTGAGGTTCAGAGAGTGATTTGACAAGGACTATTTCAGGCCTTCCTGAGTGGTGGAACTAGGGTAGAGATGCTCACTATAAAGAAAAAAAGTGGATTGTTAATTTTTTTCCCCTGCCAGTGGCAGTGTGGTTCCTGCATCCCAGGGCCCAGACGAGAGTCTGGCTCCTGTGTATATACTGGGCTCTCGGAAGGGCTGCATCCTTCCCCTAAGCTGCTGTGAAGAAGCTAGGCTAGTTAGTAGTCTGAGGCCTCTTACTCATTAAACTACTTACTCCAAAGCAGTGAATATTCAGTAAGCTAATTAAAATTTGTAAGTAAGATTTCCTTATTAAAAAAATCTATTAAAACAAGAAGAAGCCCGTTAAAGTAATTATTAGAGCAGGGGAAAAAAAGATGACTATCAAATTACCATATCTGTTTCAGCTGTCCATAAAGGCCCTTTCAGTTGCTTTGGCAGCAGACACCAGCAGAAATGGATTTCGCCTGTAAGTGTGCCGGAGATAGACCAGAAGCAGCTTGGAGGAAAATGGCTGCTATTGTGTTGCGGAGGTTCTTTCACACTGTTGTAAAAGATGACAGACCCTCTGTTCTAAAAGCTCCTGTTTTGCATCCTAGTGGAGATGAGGCTGTCATTAAACAATGTGTGAAGAGTAAAAGAGCCAGATGTAAAAATATGAGAGTCCTTTGAGCGGGTTGTAACACCTAGTGCAGACCAGGGACGCCTGCTTGATCTGAGAAGCGGGCCTGTCTACCATGGGGCAGTGATTAGCTTGCTCTTAAGGATTAAAGAATGCCTTAAGGAGTGGAATCTCTACCACTCCTCTTGTGATACCCAGACCTGTGAACAGAAGACTGTGCTATTCTCATGATAGGCTTAAGTGGTTTTAGATTTTCCTATCTGAAAGGAGGTCCTCATGTAATTGTGGACCTTCCAGCTTTGCCTCCTTCACTTTTCCTGTCCTTTCCTTCTGTGTAAATGTGTATTCCCTCCAGTCCCTCTGCATTCTGTCTCTCATCACTGCGTCTCACCTTTCTAGTGCCTCACTTCTGTGAGGCTTGTCAGGGCAGTAGGCTAATCTGCAAGTCAGGGTCCCAGCAGAAAACAGATGGCATGCTCAAAATAGAATAATGTGAGACAATTTTAATAAAGTGACTATTTATAAAACTGTGGGCAGAATGTAGGGAAACAATGGATGGTGTTGGCAGTTGGTTCTGTTGCTGCCTCTTAGCCCCAAGAGATACAGGAAGGGCTGCCAGAACCTAGGAAGGATGTTTCATGGAAAAACCAGGAGAGCCCTGAGAAGAGGCAGGGTGCCAGGGGAGTAGAAGCTGTGGCCTCCTTTTCTTCCCTTTCTCTCATCTCCTTCCAGCCTGCAGCAATCCGCACGCCTGCAGCAGAGGGCAGCCTCAGGGCCCACAGCAGGGTGGGGAGCACAAGGAGGAGTGATCAGAAAATAGATGGTGTAGCCCAAGGGCGAAGACACAGATCAGTACAGGATGCGTGCCCAGGCCCCCTGGCATCCCTCTGTAGATTCTGCGATGTGCCCTCCCAGAAGCCTTCTCTAAAAGTGCCCTTGACTGCCTTTTTCTTTTCTATTGGCTGTTTCTCTGTACCAACTCTGCCCAGACACACTGTGAGGAGAGGCTTACCTCCTGCTGGTAATACCAGGAGAGGCCTTGGAGATGGACAGATGTCACAGAGGGAGACTGGGGAGAATGGCATTCTAAGCAAAGAAAACGCCATCCGCAGGAGGCTGATCTGACTGGTAGGCATCCAGAGCCAGTTTTCTCCTGTGGAGGTGCTGCTCGAAGAGTCAAGGTTGCGGACTCCAAGTCTTAGATTAGCTTGGCCCTTAATCCCAGCTCCTTCCTGTTTTATTGTCTTTGTGGCCTTGAGTGAGTCTTTGTACCTCTACTTTCTGCATATATACCATTTGGCTAGAAATAGAAGGTTGGGTGCTTTGGTGAGAAAATATGTGAAAAGTACCTATAGGTGGCCATCAGAATCAGAAGGTATAAGTAGCAAGTTTGTGTGTGTTCCTCTTGTGATGTTTTCTTCCCACAAGGCCATGGAAAATGGTGTGCTGATTTCTCTCCTTCAGAGCTAGCTTTCCTGGATCACCAGTTCATTCCTTCCCTTGCACATTCACATAGCATCTTTTCCTCCACAGCTCTTATAATTAATTCTAAGTATTGAATGGTGTTCACTTAGAGATGGCAAACTCTGTGTTAGTTGGAACTGGTTGTCTTTTTTTGGTTGGTTGGTTGGTTGGTTTTTGTTTGTTATTTTGTTTTTCTTCTTCGTTTAAGTTTTTCTTCTTTCTTTTTTTGAGACAGGGTTTCTCTGTGTAGCCCTGGCTATCCTAAACTCACTTTGTAGACCAGGCTGGCCTCGAACTCAAAGAGTTCCTACTTCTACCTCCTGAGTGCTGAGATTAAAAGTGTGCGCCACCACCTGGCAGAACTGGTTGTCTTATTCAGTGCTATAGTCTTAATGCCTAACAGCATTCAACCCAGACATGACATGCTTGCTAAGTAAGTGACTTAAGATGGTAGGACATGATGTTGGAAAACCAAAATTGAGCCTGACTGGGGAGAGCCTACATTGTGAGGTTGAGTGGTTTAAATGTCTTGTTTGTGTCTATTAATTAACCTAATATCATTCAACTAACAACTTTAGAGTCATTCGTTTTATATCATGAATGCCACAGAGATCCTGCCTTTATGGAGCTCACATCCCAATTAGGAAAGATGAATTATATGTATAAGCCTACTCACATACATGAACACATATATGGATTTATACATAAATGGATGTGGTATGACCTATATTGATACAGTTCATGTAATTACTATATGAGCAATTATATGAGATATCATATAACATAATTAGTATCAAATGAAAAGGTTATTATTATTAGGCTATTTGCATATAATCTTACTTAGTATTAAGTGCTACCCCATAGAATAAGGAGAGGTATTCTGAAGAGATACATGATTAGGTTTGTGAAAAATAATCCTAGCACCAGCAGTGCATATATTTAAATGCAATAAATGAATGCTTTGCAAATCTTACGGCAGATTCCAAACCCCAAAGTTATGAAGAACTGTTGTTTCAACCGAATAAATAAATAGTAATCCACACTAAACAATCAAAGCAAAGGCATCCAGAGGGAGAATAAGATTGTGCTTTAACGACAACAGCCATCCCGTCCACTAACTTAACTGAATAATAAAGCTGTGACAGGGAGGGTCGGCATTGCCAAACAGATGATTTAACAGAAATGCCAGGTGAGAATTCCATACCTGCCAAAAATGTCTTTTGATAATAAGTCAAATAAAGACATTTTATCAAAAATTGAATTTGTCTCTCTCTTTAAGAGTGTGTGTGTGTGTGTGTGTGTGTGTGTGTGTGTGTGTGTGTGTTTCTTCATAGAGAAATAAGAAGATTGCAGACATGATGGAGGGTGTAGGAAATGGTAAGCTGTGTGGGTTTGAATCAGAATCTATTGCATAAGGTTACTAATGTCCTACTTTGTTTATAGTATTCATAGAATTAAAATATATGATGATAATGCCTTATAAATGATGAAGGGGGATATTTTAAGGATCATGCCTTTTCTGGGAAAATACCAATTTATAAAATGCCAGTTAATGTTAAACTTTAGTAATCAAGAATGTTAAATCTTTAGTCATGTTAAGGGTGCTAAAGGGCTTTTTAATTTTCAAATAAATATACAGTAAAAGCTAAAGAGGGGTAAAAGCGGGAGGGAGATACAGAGTAAATGAAACAGATTAGAAATACTTATGGATGATAAGAGTCCCAAGTATATAAATAATCATAGTAACATCAGATAGTCTAAGTAAGTTGACTAAGTCTAACATAGTCAAATGGGATATAAAATGAAAATTATGTATTTTCTAAGAGACATGCTTAAAATATAAGGGCATGGGAAAACCAAGAATAGTAACCTGTAGCAGGTAAGCAATAACCAACAGAAAGCAATACCAGATTTAAAATACCTCAAGACAAAATAATGTGATAGCAACTCTACATTTGTGAGCATCCAGTAACATCAACTCAGATTTACAAAGCAACTCAATAATTTCAAAGAAAAGGTAAAATCCAAAGCTCACAGCAGGAGAATTCCGTATCTTTTTGTTACTGAGCAGCAGATAGACACACATGCACATTTCAGCACAACACAAAACAGTGCTTACCAAGCATTAGAGTACGCAGGAATGATCTAGACACCTGTCAGAATCCAGATTTCAGGACCCTGGGTCTCTAAGTTCTGAACCTAAGGGTCTGCAGTGGTTCTGACCCCTTGTAGACCCTAGATTTATGGTGATGTTGGTGGTTCTGGAACATTTTAAATATAGATTTGAACATAAAACACTATATCCAACAGTTGCAGAATATATATTTTTAATATTTGCACAGCATTTTAGATGTTAGCTATATATTCTGGGTTAGTGATACATTTTATTTTTCTATTATTTGTTTGTTTGTGTGTTTGTTTGTTTAGGTTTTGGGGAGGGACAGGGACGGGGTAGCCCAGTCTGACCTTGAGCTTTCTGTGCAACGTAATCTTCTTATCGCCACCTCCTGAGTGTCAGAGTAACAGTCAAGTTCTACGGCATGCGGCTCCTTAAGACTGTTTAAGCAAGGCAGGGTGTTCTTTTTGGCGACAGTGGAATTACAGTAGACATCAGTAATAAAAAGATACTAAAATTTTTTCACATGTCTGGAATTTAATCAATATCTTTAATAGCCCCTGGGTCAATGAAGAATCCACGGTGGAAATTTGAAAATATTTTAATTAAATGATAACGGAAATACAGTATATCAAAATTTCACTGGCTTCTCCTAAGGCCTTCCTTAGAAATAAATGTATAAATTTAAATACCCATGAATATAGAATATGTGTGCGTTGAAGTGTGCTGTGTGTGTATATATTTTGTGCTTATATATGCACAGATGGCTGGAGGTAAGCGATAGGGAACCATCTCAGCGTAGTAAGGGACACTAATACAAGACCAAGAAGAGTAGAAAGGAGGAAGCAGTAAAAACAAATGCCCAGATGACCATAATTGCAGAGAACTAGCCTACACCCCAGCAAAGCCAAGCACAGCTTCTTTGAAAAGTCTGCCTCGTGGGGCTGGAGAGATGGCTCAGAGCATACACTGTTCTTGCAGAGGACCTGAGCTCAGTTCCCAGTACCCACATGCTGCCGTTCACAATGGCCTGTAGCTAACTCAAGCTCTGGGGCATCTGATGCCTTTTGCCTCCACATACACATACCCACACAGAGACACACAAACGTCAGTAAACACTTGTGTCCAGGATTTTAGTGTCAACGCGAGTCATGTGTTTATGGATTTCTCAGTAGAAATGGGAGCCTTAAGGGAAGGCGAGTGGATGGGCCTGTGTTCTGAGCTCAGCCCAGCCTGTTCTGCTTGTGTGCTCCCTCACTTGCTAGATGTATGTCTGGAAAGGTTATTAAGACTCTTTATGATTTTGTTTTCTTGTTTATAAAATAGGGAAAATAATAAAATCTACCTCATTTGACTGTTGGGAGGATTGCTAGCCACATAGAGAGTGCTTAGCGTGACCCTTGGCACTTAGGAAGCTGTTGTTAACATTTACACTTGCTATTACAAGAGGATGTGCAGCGACCAACAGAATGAGGGTGAAGGTAAAGCGGCATGCAGGAGGTCAGAGCGATGAGAGGAGGGGCTGCTTTGGGGAGCACAGTGCCTGCCCAGCGCTCATGAGGTGTGTGGGATGAGTAGTCTGGCTGGAGATGAGTCCAAAAGCAGGATCACTGGTAAAGCCTGTCAGTGGCAAGTGTGTGATTTGCACTGGCAGATCTCAGAGCCCAAGGTGGAAAGAGGTTAAAGGACTGATGGTTTTCCTAACTGGGACTGTGTCAGGTGACAATAGAAGAGCAAAGGAGGGACATTCTAGAGTGGTAATTTTCTTTTTCCCTGTGTCTCATTCAACTTGCTAAACTATCGCCCTGCAGATACGCCAGCTCCTAGCCAAAACTCATCTCGGTTACTCATAGCCCATAATAGACAGTGTCAGTGCCCTTTCATATCATATATTTTGAGAAATCTGTATTCCAACTGTAGATCTGCGTGCAAGCAGTATAGCAAAGTGCAGAAGAATTTCTGACCAAGCTGCCCACCATTTAGTAGTGCCAGGACCTGGAACAGGCTGTTTAATCGAGTCATGCTCTGTCTGTGAGCTAGGAGTGCCGACAGGTCTTTGTGAGAGTCTGTGCTTATTGAACTCATCCATGGAGTGCAGAGTACTCAGCACAGGGTAGTGTGGCGTGAGTGCCCGGTCACTGCTACTTTAGCATCCATTCGGCCAGCATTTGGGGGGTTCACAGAGGAAACAGGAGCTAGAGGTTCTGACCGCTAACAAATCAGTGTACTAACTCCAGCCCCCAGCCCCCGAGTTCCCACAGACTCCACAAAGTTGGGGTCCAGGGTGAGGAAGGAATACATCTGTTCTTAGTCTCCCACAGACCTAGTTAGTCTTTACTCTTCAGGTGCATGTGATGTGGCCTTGTGAGTGTATTCATGTATTTTCAAGGGCAGGATTCCTTTTGAGGCCAGGGATCCCCTTCTTAAATGAAGTCAGTCAGGGGCCAAGAGATTGAGGTGTGGGGGAGGCCCTTGGTTGACCTCTTACATTGTAAGAAATAATAATAAAGAGAAGGAAAGAAAGCCAACGACATGTTTCTGGATTTTTCAAAAGAAACTGGCACACATGTGCTAGGCAGTGGTGCTGGAATAAACAAGGCCTGGCTAGGACTTTTATATAGGACTGAATAAAATTTTATGTTTTTATTTACTGGCATTAGATTTATATGAAACGTCTCAGGGTAAAAATCTGCCCTGTTATTATTTAGAATACCCTTGGGCTGGATTCTGGGATACTGTGTTTCCTGGTGACAGTTCCACCTTCTAGCACACTAGTGAGAGCTGCTCTGTAGCTGCGACAGCCCTGCTGGGAGGTGCAGTGGCTTCTCTGGAGCCTAGGAAGGAAGGCATGGCGTGTTTACCTAACCTACTTTTATTTTTAGAAGTAGGAGAAATGACTTTATTTGAGGGAGGGGAAGAGAAGGAATCTTAAAGGACGCGCCATCTGCGGAAGCTGCTCTTAGCATGTGTTTTGGGAAGATGAGCGGTGTCATCCTCTGTGTGCCATAGCTGTGAGGCTGACAGTTTATAGACTCTCAGATGAGACTCTTTGTGAATGTCACAAGCGGTTATCAGTCTATCATACGTAGAGGAGAGAGGGCAAAGCCAAGCTGTGAGGGTGCCAGCACGTATGGCAATACAAGTTTCACAGCTTTAAGCAAGCAAACAAACAGAATGCTGTTCTTGACAAATATTTTAAATTGACAAGCTTTAAGTTACTTCAAATAATGCGGAAGCAGAATGTCAAATTTTTTTGGTTCCCCCGTTAGAAGTGGATTGCGTTCCAAAAGTTGTTTTTCAAGTCAGTTGTTATAAATTGGGAGTTTATTTTCTAAAATGGAAATTTAAAAGGCTTGGATTATAGTTTTGTACTGGAAAGTTTAGTTTTCATGGCCGCACCATGGGTGGGTGTCATAGCCCCGGACAGGTGAGCTCTTAGGGCTGGCCCAGCTGGGTAAGCAGGGCCTCGCACAGCTCTCAGGCCCATTTATCTGCCTGTCCTTTGGAGCCTCCGGGGACACATAGCACACAGTTGTCTAGACTTTCTGCCCTTCAGAAGTTAGCAGACACATGCCTTGGGGGCAGAGGAGTGGATGAGGTGAAGCTTAGTGTTTACCAACATATTTACTTTAAAAGCTCAACAGACCCGAGCTATAGCATGGGGATGAGAGCATATTGATTAGGGAGAAACTATCTGACAGAGGTACGACATTAGCCATGCAGATACACTGCCGTGTTCCATTTTACAGAGCTCCCCATTTAGCATCCCATAATGTTTGCTTAATTAGGCACACTACATAAAGCATGCATCACAGGTAAACACGAGGAGACACTGTGGCAAGTTTGTCAAGAGCTGTGCTTCATAAATTTTCAGTTTGCTGATTTTGATGGCGATGCTTCCATGTATAGCTGTCTCCTCTCCCTGATGCAGTCTGCCGTGGAGAAAGAGCCAGCACCCGGCACCTGTGCAGGCTAAGTCTCTACTCAGTGTTGTCACTAACGTGACAAATAAGTGTGATGGAAGCGGAAATGGAACACATGATTAAGGCCAGCTGATAAGTTGCCTGTTGGTGACTGTATAGACACTGTGGATGGGTTAGCTTTTTATTTTAACATGGAATTTTTTTTTTCTTAAATACAAAGCTGTTAGGAAGGTTTAATGGCTTGAGATTTACAAAGTGATTTTAATTTTGTGTTCAGAATTCTGCTACTTGAAACATCTCTCAGGTAAGAAGAGTGGGTTCTTCCTTAGCTTTGGGGCCCAGCATGAAGCTCCTAGGTGCTGTGTGGCTTTCCAGTGATATACATTCAATCATCACTATGATGCCCAGGCTGGTCTTGATCCCCTAGGCACAAGCAATACTCCTGCCTCGGTGTCCCATGTGCTACCATATTCGGCCCTCAGTAATTGCCTTGGAAGCAAAGCTGCATAATGGCATTTCTGCCGACAGTGAGGTGCAGACAGGATGGTGACTGCCTGTTGACATGCTGTCTTGGTGTGTATAAGAACCCCACACACGGCCATGTTTGTGCAGGGATAGCATATAAAACAGTATGTGTCAACGTAGTCCACCCTGAATCATGGCCACAATTGGATGGTTGGGGTGATATTTCCTTCCTGTGCATACATACAAGTCTGTTTATATGCATTATGCATCTGTGTCTATCTGTGAATATTTTCACACACAAAAACCTCATATTGTATGAAAGGAAAAATTCTTCTCCCCTCTTTGCAGTATATTATGAATAGGTTCATGTCAATAAGTATTTCTCTTCAATATGATATGTAGCCAATGATCTTTTTCCTTCATACAGGCTCCTATAAATGTGTTCTTCGTTCTTGTTCTTATTGTCAGTAGGATTGCGGTAAATATCTTTGTACAAGTATCTCTAAATAACTCTTTAAGATCTTATTTATGTTTGTCAGAGGATATATATATATATATATATATATATATTTTTTTTTTTTTTTTGGCGTAGTCTCTGGAAAAGTTATGCTAAATAATAAGTCACACCCATACACATTTGGTTCTTTAATCAGAAGATCTTTAGCTGCAAATGCTCTTTGTATCCCGTGGGGGTGGCTGCCCATGTGAGCCCCATGCTCAGCATGAAGGCTTTCTCCAGGCACACCCTATCCTAGGGTTTCCCAGCTGCGGTCACAAGGGATTGACTCCCAGCCAGAGTTAACCCAGCCGCCTCAGGCAGCATTTTCCAGGGGAGGCCTGGTGCTCCAGGCAGCAGCTAGTGATGCTCCTAAGGGCTTCCACGCGGAAGGTTCAAGTTGTTGCTGATGGAGCTTTTGTATGAAGCATCTGTTCTCCTTCCTCTCCTGTCTCCTTAAGGTTGCTGCCGGAAGCTTCATGTCACTCTTTCTTTTCTTCCCACTTCCCATCACCCCTTCTCCCATTTTCTAAAAGAAGGAATAATTGACCTAGCACCTTTGAATCTTTTGCCCCTCTTTGGTCCTCAGAAAGGGATAGTATGAAGTATATTAATAATAACCTATGCTTTGTTTAGAATTTTATAACCCCTGCCTCTCTGATCAAGAAATGCATGTATAATAAACTATACATTTATTGTTCAAAATAAGTACCTTTTTTTATCAAAGTATTTGTATTGCTTTGACTAATTTTAGATTAAGTGAAATGACAGCTTAATCCAGAAGGAAATACCAAGCATGTATAGCTTTATAATTATAGGAAATAAAAACAATTTAAATGTTTAAATTTCCATATATTTCTTATGCCGAGCATAAAAGTTTATTGCATTAGAATAATATGGGCAAGAAGTAAAATGGAAATACACTTTTAAGAACAAAAAGAATGTAAAATTCCTAACCTCAAAAAGTGAGCTTATATGTTTTAAAGTGGATACTGTTGAATTGCTGTGCTATTGTATTTGGCTGGCTACATTTTAAAGAGTAGTGTTGCAGTTTTACTTTGAAATGTCAACATTTATGAAATGCTGAATAACATTGTTTATAACTCTAAGACTTATAATAAAAAATTGTAGATGCCAACTTTAAAAATGTGCAAAGAATAAAAAAATGTGTGACCAAGTACATGATTTTTCAAAATTACTTTAGAGGGAGGATTCCAGGAAAATGCTCACAGCCCCTTAGCACTGGGGCTGCCGCAGTGTGATACCTTCTAGGCACATTGGCAGGCTCTCCCTGCCCCGTCCTTGACCATAGCTGTCCCACCTGCAGGGATCTTGGCTGTCACACATATCTTCCACCGTCGCCCAAAATGTTGCTCATGCCTTGCTCTTCCTCTCAGATCTTGCCTCTTCCCTTAGAATGGTTTTTCCTGCCTCTATCACCACCAAAAGAGAACTGAGGGGAAGGAGTTGGAGAAGAAGCGATTACTGTCTTGGGTCTGGGGAGAGGAAGCCCCAGCTCACACTGTGGCTCTTGTGTTGATGTGAGCTTCTGGGTTTTGCTGCTGACACTAGGAGTGGCATTGGCACCAGTGCCCAATTCGGCCTCTTTCTTACTTTGGACATTCCCTCTAATTTCTCAGACATGCTAGGACATCTCTGTAGCTCAGTGTCCCCTCATCACCATCCTTCAAGTTTTGCTAACTGTTTTTGAGGGGCTGGCATTGCTTTCATGACCATAAAATTAGACTGAAGCCGTGCAGTTTCTTTTTCATCTCCCCCACAGCAACCTGAGACAATACTGACTGTCACATGCTCAGCAAACATTCTCAGAAAAACAGAAAATCCGAATGGGAAGTCCTGGGCTGAATTCTAGATCCATCACATTTTGATGTATGATTAAGGGCCACTTGTGAATGGTCTGGCTTTTTTTGTTCCTTCATTGATAAAGTGATCAGATAATGCAGGTGCCTGGACGGGCCTAGACCGAGGAGGGTGTGTTATTATCATTTCTTTTATATGAGAGAGGACTCAACCAGTTCAGAGTCACTCAGCTTGTAAGTGACATAAGGTAGATTGGAAACAGAGTGGAGCCCTAACCATTTAACCTTCACGTGGTCACACCTGCATCTGACTTCACTAGTTAGGTTGAAAATTCAAAGTGGTGATCTGCAGGATGTAGGTGGGGGACATGCATGTTCATGGCGTGTTGAAAAACACCAGAGGCTTTTCCTGTCACTTCTTGGCCAGAAAGGTTCCAGAGAAATTCAGCAGCCTACACAGTCTAGCCACCTTGCTCCTTTGACTTCCAGAGGCGCTATCTGGGGCCGGGCACACTGAGTGTCAGTAGGAGAAGAGTGCTTGTGTTGTCATTCTCATTTTTAATTAATCTTAAGATTCTTGCCTGGTCCTTTGCTCCCCCCTCGCAGCCAGGGCTGTGAATCATTGATGTGAGATTCAGAAGGGAAGCACAGGACAGTGTATTCCATTTCCCCTTACCAATTTCCTGCCTGTTTCCACTGTGGGGCCGATGTACAGACCATCACAGTTCAGCGGTGGAGAAGGCCGTCCGTGGTGGCCCGTTCTGCAGCCTGGCTCCGTCGTGAGCACTCTTGTAGGAGGGGTCACAGGCCCTGTTCCTTTTGTGTTTCCCACTGAGTAACCGTGGGCCTTTTGCAAGTAATTGTATCCGTTTCTAAAAGAGGAAAACCTTTTCTGAATTTAGATGTCAATTTCTATATTAATTACGCTGCTCTTGGTTGCGCTGTGTGAACTCACTAGCTGATTGCCGCAGTACCCAAATCTGTGGGCTCAGAATGTGTGTGATGTGCATATTTTAATTTGAGAAATAGTTTAACATTTCTAGATATTCATTTAGATGTGGTTATGCAGGTTAAACATAACGTATGATCACTGCTTCTTTCATTGCTTCCAATTAAACCTTGCTTGTTAGTTTAACCTCTAGGTAATCCCATCAAACAATTGATGTCAAGGAAACACTGCCCACAGTAGCTGCAGATGAGTGGCCATTAATTTTAATTGCCTTGATATTAAAGATTAAGAAGTATTGGGACTGGCAGAATGGAAACGATCTGATGTCAAGCAAACCCACTTGCTAAAGCTTCCCCAGGCTGCTGGTGATATTAAAATTTTACTGTGAGAATTAAATAAACCTTTATTAGTGATGACTGTTGTTTGATTGGTCCAGAGGTGTGCATAAACAGAGGATTCTTACATATCCAGAGATGAGGCCTTCCATGGTAGAGATTCCTCAATTATGAAACTGTTAATAAAGCTGTAATCTGATTTTCTAGGCTAGGTTTCATTAATGTATTATAGCTTCTCTGATTGTCAAGGTAATATTAACTACAAAGTACTGAATCCAACAGAGAATTGTTGAGAAGGAGAGAATTCTAAGATGGGCCTTTGCTGCTAAATTCAGAGTTGGGGAATTTTCATTAATTATGCTTAAGAAATACCAGTTTCCCCATCAACCAGGACTGTGTCCCTTTGTACTATAAACAATATATTCAATACTTAACTCTTTCTAAGGCCTCCCGACCAACTCAGGAAAGCCAGAGGGCTGTTATATATAAAAGCAGCCATGTGCGTGTCAGCTGGAGATACGCCTCCTCAGCTGAGGCCCTGAACTTCGGAAGGAGGGCTGGGTTCCAAGAGGATTCGTTTTAACAAGCACTATCAGCACTTGAAGCCCCGTGTTCTATTTCTACCTTGATTCTTCGAAGGTTGTGGTTGCTTTGTTTGTTGGCTTTTGGTTTTGTGGCCTTTCTCCCTCCCTCTTTTCCTTCCTTCCTTCCTTCCTTCCTTCCTTCCTTCCTTCCTTCCTTCCAGGGTCTCATGCATTGGAAGCTGGTCTTGAATTTGATATATAGCCAAGGATAACCTTGAACTTCCAATCTTCTTGCCTCTACCTCCAGAATCTAGGGACTGTAGGTATGCACCACCATGCCTGGTTCATGTGGCGCTGTTATTAAAACCCAGGGCTCTGTACATGCTAGGCAAGCACAATCCAATGCTATACCCCAGACTCACTGCTCTGTTTTAAGAATGGCATCATTTAGGGCTGGAGAGACGTCTTAGTGGTTAAGAGCTCATGTAGAGAACCCACGTTCCATTCCCAGCACCCACATCGGGTCCTCTAACTCCTATGCCAGGGCATCTGATATCCTCTGTCTTCTCAAGCTCCTGCACACATATGGAGCATATAAACACATACACATATACATACATACACATAAAGTAAGTTAATCTTCAGAATGATGTAACTCTGCTTTGGAAACGGGTCATAAGGCTCCCTGACACTGGTTCTTTCTACATAAGAATCCCTCTGAAGACCACTCCTGCTCCAGGCCTGAGCCCCACACCAGCATTATGACTTTTCTCTTCTCTTCCCAAGCTCCACCTTACGTACTGACCAGACTCTGCCTGTTCCATCTCCAGAATATTTGCCCACTATGCCGTCCCTGTGCACGCACGCCTGCTGCAGGCTTGCCACTGTAGGAAGAGTAGGGGAGTGGGAAGGTCAGTGGCAGGAGGCTTAGGTCCCATGGGCTGTCCACATGGACCTCATTTTCATTGAATTTCTGATTGTCAGAAATAAGACCAGGGAGTGCATGAAGAGGAAAGCCAGGTTGGTTTCTGCTTGTTTGTTTAAGTCCAGAATAAAGTATATGCCCATTCAAGGCTGCCTAGGGATGGAGCCAGGGACTCTGCTGTGGGCACGTGGGATTGTAGGAGCATGGAGAAAGGAGAAGAGAAGCACCCGCCCTTCCTCTTAATCCAGGGGTGCTGGAGTACGGCAGCTTTCATGGGAATCTAAACACTGAGATCTAGAACCATCCACACATAGAGGCTCACTGAAGGTTTTTGGAGGTGGATGAGGAGAGAGAGAAGAGGCTCAAGAGGTGATCCTTGGAGGAGACACACACACCTATACACACACACACACACACACACACACACACACACACACACACACACGGAAAAGGCAGGTGTTGGAATAAAATTTGGAGGACCCACGGGAAGAATGAGTGCTCGGCAGGGTGACAGACATTGCTGGGAGTCCGAACCCTGTGCTGAGGGCAGCTGAGTGGCCTGAGCAAGCAGCCTTGTTCTTGAGTGGGTTTGTCCATATTTCTGTCCAAGGAGCCTGTGCTGCTGCATAGGTCCTCAAGTGTGCTCATGTGTGTTTACGTGCACATGTGTGTGCTCACTGCTCCAAGGGCAGCATATGGACAACAGTAAGGCTGGTGCTGTCTTTCTCTCAGGGAGCCCCTGCCAGGGCTTTCTAGCCTTCTCCAGAAGCGCGAGTGCCATCAGTTGAAGAATGAGAGCACCATTTCCAAAGCAATTAAAGACTTGGCAGAGGTGGCCAGCAGAGCTGCCCACTGCAGAAAATTGGGCTGGAGGGCCCTGAGCCGCGTCCCATTCCTTGTTTCTGCTCAGGGCCCCTGAGGGGCTCTTACAAATAATACCTAGGGTAGAACAATGGCTCTGACACCACACCAGTGGTTCCTCTACTAGATTAGTAGGCACTTCCTGGGAATATTTTTAAATAGTTACTTTAACAAAAGGGAGGCAGACTCCTCTGATGCAGCATAGGGCGTACCTTCTATACGGCTGTGTGACTTTTCGCTTCCTTACATAGCTCAACTACAGGTGTCAGCATACGGTGTGAGTCTGAGTGCTAAGTGTTGGGCTATGGTTTTGCTGTCTATGCGTTGTGGTGAAATCAGCCTTCTGCCAGCACCCTCTTTCACATTATACTGGCCGACATCATAAAGTCATTTGAAAGAGAGAAAAAGCCATGTTCTACCTTTTGGAATCAGCCATTCCTCTGCATTTACATTTGACCTTATTGAGATGGCTTGAGTTTTCAAGTTGAGGCTTCCCACACAGTAACTGGCAGAGCCTGAGTAGCCATATTGGCAGACAGTGTCTTCCAAGGCAGGAGACAAAGGGATTTTTCATCCATTATTAATGGATGTCCCTCTTCCGCAGACAAAACATCATTCTATTATATAGCTGCCAAAATTGTTCCAGGTCCACAAATGAACAATAGGCCATTCTTTTTCAAGTGTGCTTCTTAATACCTAATTTAACAAATGTTTCCAGTAGCTTTCCAGCTTCTTTTAGTTGTCCGATTCCTATGTTTGGTGCACATATAGCAACTGGGTATTTTTATGAGCAGTGCTCCCAGCCATGTTAGTGTTCCTCTGGCTAATTCCAGGAAGCTTTGTTCTTCCATTAGAGTTCAAAGAGTATGCCATAATGGACAGTGAACCCCTAAAGCCATTATTATGCACTACCCATGTGGTGTGAAGTGGTGGGCAGGGCACTGTGTCAGCCGGAAGCTCCTCCTGCTATCCCATAGTAAGGACGGGGCTCTTGGCTTTGTCTGTGTGAGTTCTCCACCCTTCCCATGCCATGTCCCTGTACTTGGTAGGTGTCCAACTGGTTTGGCAACAAAAGAATCAGGTACAAGAAGAACATCGGCAAGTTTCAAGAGGAGGCCAATCTCTACGCTGCCAAAACAGCCGTGACCGCCGCGCATGCAGTGGCCGCAGCCGTGCAGAACAACCAGACCAACTCGCCCACCACGCCGAACTCTGGTGCGTATGGCACGCTCACTCCCTGCTCAGCCAGACAGGCTTCTGCCACAGCGCCCCACCTTGTAGACTGTGAAGCTGCAGCCTCACTGGGTGCACAGTAGGGCTTTCTGGGGAGATTTGCATTCACTCGCAGGCTTGTCTGGAGATAGGTAAATAACAGCACAGATTGTGCTGGTAAACCCACTGTTGACAGTGGATGCCACTTGCTCCAGTAGATTCTGGAACCTTTATACTCAGGCATGGCCTTTAATTCAGCAGACAGGCAAAGCTTACCTCTCTGTGTATCACCTTGGGGACGGTTGTGGTCTGTCAGAATGAAACAGCAGCAATGTGCTGTTGGTGAGGAAGCTGCATGTTGGGTTGAGATGTCGCTGCGCTTCCTGTACACTGGCTTCAGGTTCCAGGTGCAGCCTCTCTCTGTGCTGTAGGGCTTGCTGGACTTACTTTTAAAGATGTGGTATTGAGCGCAAATGCATCGCCATTTTTGTTTTTTCGGTGTTTTTGTTTTTTGTGGTAGTGGGCATTGAACCCAGGGCTTTGCATATGCAACGCTCAGTCTTTGCCACTGATCTACATAACTAGCCATTACTTTTTGGGTTTTGTTTATTTGCTTTTGTTTTTCGAGACAGGGTTTCTCTGTGTATCCCTGGGCTGTCCTGGACTCGATTTGTAAACCAGGCTGGCCTTGAACTCACAGAGACCTGCCTGCATGCGCCACTACACCTGGCTATTTTTTGTTTTTAAGATAACTTACCTTGTAGCTCTGCGTGGCCTCAAATGTGTGATTCTTCTGCCTCAGCTGAATGACTGGGCTTACACATGTGTGCCGCCACAGCTGGCTATGAATGCACTTTTGATTCCTTATGCAGAACATTCTGTTGAAATTTTATATGGCATTTATGATGGGTTTAGAAGAAATGTCTTTAAATTACAGGGAACTTGACTAACAGAGAAAGGTGTAGCTAGCCCCAGAAGATCGGTTTGAGGGGCTTGGAGGCTTTCTAAGGAGATTTTAAAATACATATTTAAAGGTCCAGAAGGAAAGCTGACTGTTTTATCACACCCCCATCAGTTCTAATAGGCCACAGACACTGGTGAATGGCAAGATAGAGTTATGGCTAGGACAGAGTGCAGAAGGCTGTGTGTCCTCCACCACGACAGCAGCAGTGAAGAGCGAAGTGGAAACAAGGAGAAGCTGGGGCCAGCTCCTGGGCGCCTTCCTGCCATTCTGACTTGTCTCTGGTTGTTCTTTTGGGTTCGCCCTCTGTAAGGTTCTTCCTGTGCGTAGCCCGAGTTGGCAGGACCTTCTAGAACAGCAGCTAATGCTCTGCCCTTCTAAGCTGGAAATGCCTCTCCCTTCTGTCTCTTTTCCTTTCCCTACCTCTAGGTCTTTGGGGATTGTGTGTGTGTAGCTCTCTGTTATTCAGCTACTTAACTCTTTCCTTTCCAGGTTCTTCTGGTTCTTTTAACCTCCCAAATTCTGGGGACATGTTCATGAACATGCAGAGTCTGAATGGGGATTCTTACCAAGGGTCCCAAGTCGGAGCCAATGTGCAGTCACAGGTAGGAGAAATGCCCCAGCCGGGGCCTTTCTGGCACGGTAGGGTTTGGGCTCAAAACTCCCCGCTCTGACCCATGGAAGTGGTCTGCACATCCATGCAGAACCTGTGCTGGGTGCATCCAAACGGGACACGTTTGCCCACCCCTTAATTCAATGAGAAGTTAAGTGGACAATGCCTTTGATGATTCAAAGCTGACGAACTTTGTGAATGCATTCGGCTCTGGCTTGAGCTCATGGAGATGGGGGAGGGGGGTCTTTGTTATGACAGAACAGAAGATCCTGTGTGCCTGAGAGAGGGCGGGGGTGGACAGAGAGGGAGGGGGAAAGAATGAACAAGAGAACATACTGCTCTTTTATTCCTGCATTGTTGACAGTCAGGAAACTGAAACCTGCATTCTTTGGGTTCAGCCCCTTTCTCGTCCTCTTAACTGAGAGCCAGTACTCTTACTCTTCTGCACTGTGGTAGGGGCAGGGCGCGGGGGAGGGGCGGTGTTGATTCAGCACGCAATATCTGTGAGCAGGTTTTCACCCACAGCCACACACACTTGGTAGCATAGACGGAAAGTCTGCATTGCCATGAAGATGCTAGTGTTTGGCTGGTGTGAAAAACAAAGAAGTGTGATTTAAATATGCGCGGAGTCTCTGAAATCCCTCCAGTCACATTTGATTGATACATTTGTCTTTCATTGAAGATGCTCCACCCTTGTGGCACACATAATTCAAATTGTTCCCTTTTGTAAGTGATGATGTTTTAATAGATGGAGGTGATGGATTCTGTTTCGTCTCACTTCTAGGTGGATACCCTCCGTCATGTTATCAATCAGACGGGAGGCTACAGTGACGGCCTTGGAGCAAACTCACTGTACAGTCCACATAACTTAAACGTGAGTACCCTGGGGAGCGAGCTGTGGGAACCGTGTCAGGGAAACAGAGACTAATGAACAAGTTAACAGTCACTAGACTTGGCTCCACATCTTGTTGGCAGTTGGGGGCAGCAGTCTCTTTGCCATGGTTCCATGTAATGGCCCTTGGTGTTTGGTGTTACCTAGCTGTCCTTTGGAGCCCTCACGGAAGCCCAGGGGGCTAGTGTCCTATCACCAGTGGGGACTTAAGTACCAGCCCATTTAGATGCCATTTCCCGGCAGCCATGCTGTGTTCGGGAGATGGTGGGAAATGGTCATTCATCTTAGAATCAAGCAGCAGGAAAATTCCCCGGCACAGAGCAGGTGATGGTGATAACCTTGGAGGCCCAGCACGTCAGCAGCCATGCTAAGCAAAGAACTGCATCCTGGGCTGCCAGCCTGGGGTGCAAAACAGAACACCCAAGGTTAATGGCCTCTCCGCTTTAATGATAGAGCGACCTTTGTTACTGAATCACAAAACTTGCCCTTGCTTCCTGCCCTGACACGGGTGGGAAATGGCAGGCACTGGAAAGGAGGCGTTAGGAATGCCCTGATCTGGGACACATGGTAGCAGACAGGAGGGGCACAAAGAAGTCTCCTTTTTTAGGACCTTCATTTGCCATAGTGAGTAAATATTAATGACATTAAAAGTGATTGGGGATGTTCAATTGTAAAGGGAAAAAAGGACCATTAAATACTCAAATCTTTTACAGTTGAAATGTCAAATCTTTTCTTTTTGGGTTTATAAATAACTCATAATAACCCACAACAAGCCATATAAAAAGCCTTTTAGTTGCATTTCTCCTTTTTCATTTAAGTGTTTTGAAATGCTTCAGAGAATGTGCGATATCCTTATCAACATGATAAAATATGAAGCCGTGATTGCCTGCAGCATTTTACAGACATGAATTCCGTCTTCACTGATGAGGCCTGATAAGCCGCTGCCGTATAATACAGTGCATAATCTCAAACCACCAGAGGAAGGATTAATTTATTTGGGGGGGGGGGGGAAAGGATGCTCGTTGACAACCTCTCCTGCAGCTGCCATGAAGGGGAGAAATATTGTACATTTGTTGTTTATAAATTTGGATAAAAGAGGAATGATGTTTACTTCAGATGGGATATCTTTAGACTTGGATCTGTGTAAGAGTTTTTCTTTTCCTAAGGAGATTTTCATGGCTGAGGGGAAACAGCTTACCTTTCAGATAGAGGAGGGTGTGTCTTAGAGACAGAACACACGCAGGTTTGTCACCACCCAACCTGGCATGACTGAAGCTTTCAAAAACAGTGCCATGACTTCTTATTTAATCTTATTTCCCTCTTCTACCCTGAATCTGATATCTCAAGCTGCAAATTCTTTTTTCCATGTAGACAACCAGCTCTGTAGTGGTTGCCCACCCCCTCCCTCTCTCTCGCCCCCACCCCCTCCCTCTCTCTCTAGCCCCACCCCCTCCCTCTCTCTAGCCCCCACCCCTTCCCTCTCTCTCTAGCCCCCACTCCCTCCTTCTCTCTAGCCCCCACCCCCTCCCTCTCTCTCTAGCCCCCACCCCCTTCCTCTCTCTAGCCCCTACCTCCTCCCTCTCTCTCTAGCCCCCATCCCCTCCTTCTCTCTAGCCCCCACCCCTTCCCTCTCTCTAGCCCCCACCCCCTCCCTCTCTCTAGCCCCCACCCCTCCCTCTCTCCAGCCCCCACCTTTGATCATAGAGCAGTGGGTCTCAGCCTGTGAGTCTCAACCCCTGTGGGGCCAAATGACCTTTTCACAGAGGTTACAACCTAAGACCAACAGAAAGCACATATATTTCTATTACAATGCATAGCAGTAGCAGAGTCAAAGGTATGGAATAGCAATGCAAATAATTTTATGGCTGGGGGTCACCACAGCGTGAGGAGCTGTGTTAAAGGGTCTGCAGCACTGGGAAGGCTGAACTGCTATTTCAGAAGAGATTGAAGGGGCTTTATATGCAGAACTATGCAGCTAAACGAAGACGAGGGGCTCTTTAAGAACAGCCTGGGCTTAGAATGTGGTCTGCGACAGAGAGCCTGCCTAACACAACATGCTCAAAGGCCTTGGGTTCCAGACCTAGTGCCAGGAAGCGGGAGCCATGACATACACACCTCCTGTGGGAGAAGAAGCGGCTGCCCCGATGCAGGTCTTCTGCATGCCCAAAAGAGCCTTCAGATGGACTCTGTGGAGAAATTACAGAGAGACAGGAAGGAGGCAGAGCGGGGGAAGGGAGGGGGCTGTGTGTTGGTATGGGGCGTGGGACTAGGCAGTGTAGTAGCCGAGGCTGTCTGGGGCCGCAGGGACAGGATGTCAGGCAGCTCTCCCTTGCCTTCCCTCCAGAAAGGCCTGCCCCGTCAATTCTGCTCAGAGTTCCCCAACTCAAGCCCAGTACCTTCCTCTTCTTGACTGACATAAAAATACGTAGCGACAAGCTGTCTGCCACAGCCGAAATCTGATCAGACATTGATTTCAGCAATTGCCTCTACAGGGCAAGACATGAGGCAAATTTGTTTCTGAGTACTGTTAGTGCCGGTACAGGTCCGAGACAGGAAGGGCCAGGCGCACGTGCAGGCAGCTGCACCATCCCGACTTGGGGCTCCACTGGCAGATAATTGGAAACCCGATTTGAATAGCATGGGACTCTCTACAGTTCAGACATTTTCATTCTGGAGGGATTCCTATTTGGAGGGAAGTTGTGGCCTTCATTTTCCAAGGGTTACGCTAGCTGGCTGTCAGGTGTTTGTGAGAGAAGAGTGGGCAGCGTCCTCCGTGGGAACAGTGATGGAGCCGGCTGAGGTGTCTGCTTCCTGGAGCATCTTGTTGAGCCTCTCCACTGTTGAGCCTCTGAGAGGTCGCTCTTGCATGATGATTTTTACCGGCAGATCAGAGGCCAAGCTCCATGCCAGCCTGGGACTGGCTGAAGTCATAGTCACTGAGCTGATTTATCGCCCAATCTTTACTTGATGGGATGGATTCATTTTACATGCATTTAATCCCACTTTAACACATGCTTCCAACTCCTGCCAAAGTGGGTCAGAAAATACATTTTGCTAATGCACCTTTGCTCTCCTCTTGTCATCTGGGTGTTCTCAATTGGGGAGTGGAATTACTATGTAGACGTGCACCCACTGAACTGTGCCTCTCCTTTCAGGCTAATGGAGGCTGGCAGGATGCAACAACTCCATCTTCTGTGACTTCTCCTACGGAAGGCCCAGGCAGTGTGCACTCGGATACCTCTAACTAATCCCGGGCCTTCCCCAGCTGACGTGCCGTGATGAGCGCATTCAGAGCAATAGGAGGAGAAGGAAAGCGTTTTGTAACCCACCACCTACAGCTTTACTGTAAACCCTGTCTTCTTAGAGAACTCGGGAAACCTGTTTTTTAAGGAATCATAATCATTTGTATTTAAACTTAAGACACACGTCTAAAAGAAAGCACTTTATCCAATTAGGCCAAGATGTAACATTGTTGCCAGTTCTGTAACTGTTTCATCATAATTTATTATCGGTCTTTTTCATTAATGGTTCCACAGTTGCCAGTTCCTTGGCCTTAAGGGTAAGAAGTACCATCTATGCTAGACCCCAATTACACAGTAGCGTGCAAGGGTCACCTTGCCCAAGCTGACTCCTTGCAGATGCCCATGTAGACTCTCATGTCATTCTCACGTCACCGATGGGCTTCGAGGGAAGGCGCTCTCTGCCTGTCTCTCTTAAGGAAGGTGTGTTTCAGAGCTTTCCTCGCCATGTTTGTGTCGCCGTCTCTTACGTTGTAATTAGGTCAAAGACTGGTGGCCTCCTTTCTCCCTCTGAAGCACCAGAGCCTGGAGTCTGCGCTAACGAGACCATGGATCCAGATTTGCCCCGAGATGGAGATCTTGCTGCTACAGAGGTGAAAACAAGCCTGTCTGAGGTTTGGCCGTGTGTGCTGGGTGCTGCACAGACTTGTCAAGGTGTGCTCGTCCTCTGGGCAGCCTGGAAAGGCCCTGCTCTCTGGAGTGCTGTATATAGTGTAGCAAAAGAGTATTTATACATCCCACCAATCAAAACACAGCTTTATTACCTCATGCGAACTCATACGAACCAATAGAATCCCAACATGTTCTGTAGCTTAGAGCGCTCACTTACTACCTCTGAACAATACTCACGCTGTAGTTTGTCTCTTTCTTATCTTTTTGCATCTTGTAATTAACTCTTTGTTTCTCTTCACAAAATGTAATGTACATTGTAATCTTTTAAAAGAAAACTCAGGGTTGCATTTGCAACCCTTAAAAAGCCAAGATCGGCAACATTGGGTCTGACTCTTAACACAGGATCAGCCAAGCTGTTGTAAATAACTGAGAAGCGTTTTGAATGTTCTTCATCTTGTTACTAATCCATACAGAAGAAAAAAAAAAAAGAAAAAAGAAAAAAGAAAAAAAAAAGGCGGGTTCTTGTGATGCGTTCAGATTCAGTATTCAGCACTGTACATTTCACCCTGTGTGGCGGGCCCTCTCCTCCTTTTTGTATTGTATGCGATTCTGAAACTGACTGAGTCGTGACAATAATTTGTGGCGGTGATTCTGATGTATTAAAAGCGTTCTGTGTTCCTTTCTACTGGCTCACACCCCGGATTGAGAAGTCTTCCTTGTGGTAGTTCTATGTAGTTTCAAACATGAATAAACTTTGCTTTCCTGATTAAACGTGGATGTCATGTGTGTGTCTGCTCTTTTGAGCCAGCACAGGCGTGCAGGGTGGAAGTTGGGGGTATGTTTGCTGGAAACTGGGCCGGCAGACACACGACACAGTCCGTGGACCTGTCGGCTACTGTCCCTGATGAAGCTTTGGACCGTCCACTGGGCTTCTCATATCCTTTCACATGCGTATGGCCTGAGATCGGGCAGCACAGACTGGGCACAGCCCAGGGCTCACCTTGACCACAGCACTTGAGTTCCTCTGACTAAGGGCAACTCTGGAACTTCCTAGCTGGTCTTTTGAATAACAAGAGCCTTGTCCGGTTTACTTTTTTTAGCTAGTTGGAGATGAGTAAAGGTTTGGAAAGAATGGGCCAATCACATGCCAATCAGAAGGCAAACTTTCCTCATCCATCTCCCTACTCTGTCTGAGCATTCTCAGTATGTAATATGTACAACCAGCTAGACATATTTAACAGATTGCACGTTATTTTTGTGTTACACAGATTGTAATAAAGTCCATATATTTGCATACATGCTTGTCACTAATGTCCAAATCTTTATAATAAAAGAGGCCCATTGCAGATAATTGGCCTGTTTACTATATCTCAAGGAAATTGACTCACAGGAAATCAGATTAATGTTAATCAGTTGCAGCAAATGCCTATGATAAATATATCTGTTTTCCTATTTCAGCTGGTAGAACCAGGCAGAACAAGGGCTGGGGCCACCGCCCCCATTAATCTTGCAGCAGTTATTCTGTGCAGATAAACTTTATAAAATAGATTGCCCTCCACAGCTGTCCTCCCTTGTGTGGGTGCTCAGCCTGCCCATAGGAATCTCTCCCATGGCTAAAACAATTATTTGCATGATTCAATTAGCTTGTGGGTTAGCCTTTCTTATCTTTGTTCATAAAATAATCCCTGGGCTGTGTGGTTTTGCAAACTAGATCCTGTGGAAACATCACACACAGATACACATAACACAAATTCATCTTCCTTAGCTTCCGCAGACACTCAAGGACCAAATTAGTTTTGTCCTGGTCCAGCCTGTTGAACAAAACACTGGAACTTACTGGAGGGGTTCCTAGCACTTGGGAGGGATATGGGAAGGGTCTGCAGCTATATTCTGGGGGACACGTGTAGAAAACAGCCATCCTTCCAATGTGCTGGCTTAGAAGATGCGGTTACCCTCCTTGCTCTTAACCTCCCCTGGGGGGGGGGGGGGGCGTGTTGTCGGGGGAGAAGCATCCCGCTTAGGTAGGGACATCAGGATACCACACTAGGCTCTGCCGGCCTCTGGGACCCACTGGCACAGGTATAGCTTATAGCTTGAAGAGCACATGGCCATTGGCCCCAAGGGATCGTATGTGGATTCAGTGGTATTCATTTGGATTTCAGCTGGCTACCTTTCCCTGATCAAACTGGGTTAAGGCCAGCCCCAGAGAGAGTAAAGTCAGTCCTACGCGGCTGAAGCTGAATCCCCAGGGCCTTGCGTGGTTGGTTTCGTATGGTGTTGGGAAGACAGGTAAGACCCACCCACTGGGCCAAAGGGAATACCGGCCGGGAGGCACTTGAGCCAGCCACTTGCAGGTGAGGAGCCCTGCACAATGGTAGATGGATGGGAACGTGGGTGCTTGTGGGAGGATATGTTCTCAGGGTCTGGAGCCCCAGCACCCCAGCAGCTGCTTGTTTGTAACCAGGTGTCATTTATATGGAGACACCCAGGGCCTCCTGTCCCCTTTGTCTGAGTTAGAGGGGCTGTGCACTAGAGAAAGGCCTTCTACGTGAAAAGTGATGTCAGTGTCAGCTTCCTAGATTTGGGGAGGGGTGTGTGCCATACTTGGAGAAGGAACCATCCTGGACACAGAACCTCTGCTTTTATTGGGTCTTTCGTACCTAGGCCAGCATCACTGACCTTCCAGCTCCCACTGCTGTTCACTGCTGTGAGCGATGGCCATCATGCCTCTGATGTGAGATCCTTTCTGGGGTAAAGGATCCAGAAGCACCCTTCCCTGTTCCTTTAGACCTTCCATGACTCTTCACCCATTGCCTGAATGTGTTGAGTTATATGTGATGATGACACATTGTGTGGTGACATCTGTCTGGATCACCAAGTTAAGGTATGAGCTATAGAAAGAGTCAGGGCTCCAGGGCTGGGTCACTTTCCTAAGGCAGTTGTAGCAGTGACTGAGCATGAGGCTGGGGCATGAGCCCTATGGGACTTTTACTGCTGCAGGGGTCCCGTGCCTGGACTCTGTGTCCTCGCAGTGTCTCCAAGTCCTAGGCTCTGCCCAGCTCTGGCCCCTACCTCCTTGGTGGTTCTGCCTTAGGGTTCACCAGCCTCCTGTCCTTTGTTCTCCTGCTGTGAGCTTTCACATAGGCAATATCGCACGTATCCGAGATGTACGTCGCACACCTCAGTATAAAGGGTTGCTAGAGTGGCTACCACTAATAAACCATAAAGGGAATCTAAGGCTCAAAGAAGGTATGCCACCCCCACAAAGTTTGGGGGGCTACAAAGGTTGAAAACCACTTGGCAAATACAGAGCCCAACTTTATGTCTGGGTGTGTCTAAGCACAAGCTGAAATTTTTATTTATTTATTTTTTGTATGTGTATGTAGTTGTGTGTGGGTGGGTGCACGGGTGCACTCACATGTACACATGTGCATCTACACCTATGCATGTATGTGTGTATGAAAGGCTGACATTGACATCAAGTGTTGAGACAGGGTCTCTGCCTGGAGCTTCTGTGTAGGATTGTGCCCTGCCTGGCTTCTCTGTGGGTTCTGGGTCCTTCCACTTGCACATCAGCTCTTTATCCACTGAGCAATCTCCCCGGCCCCCAACCCACATCTTAAACCCCATGTCCTATCAGTGTCTCTTTCCTGTCAGATTGGGCATGTGGGCTCTTAGGGGCTGTCTATCACTGGAAAACCCAAAGGTGTCAATCAAATAGAGCTGGGGACGGGTTCTATAGGAATGTAAGGCCAGTGACAGGCCTGCAGTTTGATCCCAGTTAGTCTGGGTTCCAGCTCCCTGCTCCTCTCCTGGTGACCTGGCTGATATGCAGAAGACTTGCTTCCTGTCAGGCCCAAGGGCAGAGCCAAGACCCTGTTCCCTGAGCCAGATAGCTGCGTGGCTAAGAAGACCCAGAAGCCTAGCACCCAGTAATGTGAGCTCCCAAGAGGACACTGTCCGGGTCTGGTCCTGGCCCTGTCACATACAAGCTGTGTGTGTCACATAGCCTCCATGCGGGTTAGCTTCCTCAGTGGTTCTGCCCCTACCTTGCACGGCATGATCAGGTGCATTGGTGCATGTAATCCTGCTGGGTCTGGAGTCTCTGCTTTGGCTCAGGGCAAAGGGGTGTATACTCAAATTTCCTCCTCAAGTTGAACTTTCACTGTTGTTAAAACCCAGGCAGTTGCTGGCACAGTGGCACATGCCTATAATCCCAGCACTTTGGGAGGCAGAGGCAGGTGGGCCGCTATGAGTTCGAGGCCAGCCTGGTCCAGAACAGCAAAGGTTACACACACACACACACAAAAAAACCCTGTCTCAAAAAACAAGCAAGCAAACAAACAAAAAAACCAATCAAACAACAATAACCCAGGCAGATGTATCTTGCTTCCAAGCACCACTGCAGTACAAAGGGTGAGGACACCTAAGCCTGGCTGAGCTCTGCCACTCAGGAGCTGTGTGTGACCTTGGGCATGACATCTTCTCTCTGATGTCTTTGCTCCCTAATCAAGTGGGAACCATGTTCTGCCTCCCTTGAAGGTAAGTTAAGAGGGAGCGAACCTATGTGGTGAGTAGGATGGGGCACTTCTCTTCTTGCGAATACTCTCTGAGGTGTTGAGGAGGGCAGGTCTGGGCTGCTTGTGGTAGGGTTACCAGAAGGGGTCAGCTACCAAGTCAAGGGCTGCAAGTGGATCATCCTTTTAACTCACCAGCTCAGGCAGTCTGTCCCCAGACCCCTAGGCTAGACCTTAGCGGAGGCCTAAGGTGCCATCTCAGGATATAATAAAAGGCTGGTTCTTTTTTTTTTTTTTTCCTGGTTAAATTTCAACAGAAAGTGTACGCATCATTAAATATGGAAATCCAGAATTTTATTAGCAATCTGCTAGATCTGAACTGACGCCAATTAAACAAAAAAGATATCATTTATAAAAAGGCAGAGTTCAACTTGTATTAAATATGAAATGCAATTTTCTCCTGGTTTTGATTTATTACTGGCGGTCCATTGTTCAAAGAAGCATGTTATATTTCAATAGAGAAATATTGTTTATTCATTAATATTTTAAAACAGGCTTATTGCTGTGCATGGCTCTCACCGAATGAAACTTATGATTTAAAACATGAATTAATAAACACATTTGAAAGTGTTAGACGAGATCACAGCCTCTCATTTTTCATTTTCCTGGGAGCATATTAAATTTTTATAATTCTGCACCTACAGTTTTTTCTTTTAAATAAAGACACAGATTCCGAATTACTCTGCTAATTTTAGGTAGCGGGGAGAAAGAAGCAGTTGTCGTGGGGACCAAAGTCAGGACGGTAAAATGCTCCGGAAGACATTCAGGTTTCTGTTTGTAACGTCATAAATCAAAATGAATGGGCTTTGTGTGGGAGGCGATGTTCCTGGGTGTGAAGATGCTGGCTGGAGCTGACCCACTCGTGGGCCCGTGAGGGTGGACACTGTGTTGCTCATGCGCGCGCATGCGTGTGTGTGTGTGTGTGTGTGTGTGTGTGTGTGTGTGTGTGTGCCTCAGTTATGACAGACCTACAGAGACATGAGCACATCAGCTGGATGGTTATTGAGCATGAGCAAGCTGACTGCACCTCAGTTGTTCAGCTCAGTAGGTGCTACCTACTGAGCACCTACTGTGCACTAGGCAGCATGCTGCTTTCTGCAGATGTGCTGGTCACCACCATCTTCTTAGCTTTCTCTTTCCTCGAAGCTGCTTAAGTTATCTACCCACCAGGACCTGAATCTGTTGACTTCCTCCAGAGCGTTGCTTTCTATGTGATGAGCCCTCAGGGAACGTTTGTGGAGATGCTGGAAGATAGGGAGCCTGTGGCAGGTGGGGAAGAGCTTCCGTGGTGAGGAGAGGCAGAGGTGCACAGCCTGCTTGGGGACCGTGGAGGAATGGAGGCCCAGGTAGGCTAGGAGAGTGTGTCATGAAAACCTCCCATCCCTGGGGTCCCCAGACCACCTGGGACCTGTGTGTTGTCCCTACTGCAAAGGACAGAGAAAGAAGAAAGTCTGGGAGAGAAGAGACTTGCCCAAGTGGCAGGGGCAGGAAGATACTTGTCTCTAGGGGTTGGCCAGGTTCACACGGCTTCTAAAGAGTGTGTAAGGGCCAGAGTTAGCCTGTGTGCTCCAAATGTCCGCTGCTGGAGGCTATTGCTTATAGGAGATAACAAACCACGCCCACTCTCCTAAACAGGTTTGTTTGGCTCAACTGCATCATGATCACATATCGCATGCATAACAGGATACATACTTATCTCTGATTGAACTGGTGGGAAGCATTTTCCTTTTCCTTTTCTTTTCTTTTGGGGGTTGGGGGGGCAGGTTTCGAGACGGGGTTTCTCTGTGTAGCCTTGCCTGTCCTGGACTCGCTTTGTAGATCAGGCTGGCCTCAAACTCACAGCAATCCAGCTGCCTCTGCCTCCTGAGTGCTGGGCACTTTTGCCTTTTTAAGTCTTTGAAAAATGCTGACTCGTCACTGTTTCCTGGGAACGCAGGAGTGGACCTGGCCAGAATCCATCATCCTGGCTAGCATTTAATTAAAGCTAGCTCCAAATTTGGCTCAAAATAGTGCTAGTGCTCTTATTCTTGAACCCCTGGGGGCTACCAAGTGCTCAAAAGTGGCCTGTCCCTTCTGAGTTCCCTCTAGGATGCAAGTGAGAAAGCCCCTCACTGCCACCACAGCTGTATGCAGGGCCTGAGCTCCAGAGAGGTGGAGCCATGCTGTTACTGCTGTTGTGGGTGTGGCCTAGTCATTCTGAGAGGGGATGGGTTAGCTACTGCAAATGACATGCCTGTCCGGGGCAGGTCACCTAGTGAAGGTGGACCAATATCATCATTGGACTGGATTAGTTACCATGGCAGTGGGTTAACCCAGAGTCCTGTAAAAGCCCCCAGTAAAAGTGAGTTTGGCTCTTGGTCTCACGTGCGCCTGCCAGCCCTCTGCTATGCCATGTGGGAAAGGCCCTTGTTGGGTGCTGATTCTATGCTTCTGACTGTCCAGCCTTCAGGACTGTGAGCCAAAACTTGTCTGTCACTTATATGTTATATGCCTGTTATGTTATGGCAGCAGCAGACAGACTAAGAAAGGAAAACAGGCTAGAGGGCCATGATGCCCTCAGATGTGTAGACATGGAGACTTTGGTGGGGGGGGGGGGCTTGGGAAAGTCTGCTATCAAAGGATATAGAAGGAAAACCATTGGTGGTATTTCTGCACCTGCCCCTCAATGTATGGAACTGGCTAGGGAAGGAAGGAAGGAAGCTCATTAGCCTTTCCTGGAGCGTAGTGGACACACCCACACCAGGGTCACTCCATTGAAGAAAGTGGGTACCCTTTCCCAGCAGGCATCAGTTGCAAACAGCTTCTTTTCTTTTTCTTTCTTTCTTTCTTTCTTTTTGGTTTCTCGAGACAGGGTTTCTCTGTGTAGCCTTGACTGTCCTGGACTCACTTTGTAGACCAGGCTGACCTCAAATTCACAGAGATCCACCTGCCTCTGTCTCCCGAGTGCTGGGATTAAAGGCATGTGCCACCACCACCCAGCTGCAGACAGCTTCTTGGTTAGGGGCAGGGCTTTGTGTCCATTCCTCCTTCCCGGTGCCAGGACTCTGTCTGGTTCCACTCATGGAGTCACATTGTGCAGGTCTTGTGGGTGCAGCCACAGTCTCTGTGAATTCGTATGTGCTTCGGCCCTGTTCTGTCTGGAAGACACTGTTTTCTTGGTGTCGTCCTCTGCCTATGGCTCTATCTTTCTCTCTCTTCTTCCACATAGATCCTCCAGTCTTGAGGGGAGTGGTGAGTCTTATTTAGGGACTGAGTGCCCCAGATTTCCTCACTCCTCTCACGTTGGCCGCTTGGCGGTCTATGTCAGTTCCCATCTACTGCAAGGAGAAGCTTCTCTGATGAGGGATGAGAAAGGCCCTCGTCTGTGGTCTTATCGCTATGCTCATTTAGCAGAATAATAGTAGGTGCTCTCCCAGGGCCCATGTCCTATCTAATCTTGGGTTCCTGGTCTCATTAGCAGTGTTAGGTATGGGGTTCATCTTGTGGAATGAGTCTTAAGTCTAAGGAGGGGGCGGGGAAGAGGTTGGTTATTCCCACTATATCTGTGCCTCTATTACGCCAGCAGGCCTTGCAAGCCTTTCATTGTTGTAGGTCACAGGGTTTGTATCTGGTGGATACTGGTCACTCTTCTCTCCTGCTGACAACCTATGACTGAGGGGGCCACTCTCCAGGCCCAGAGCGGAACCACTGGATTGGAGCCCATGGCCCTCTTGAACCTTATTGATGGATGTCACATGGTTTTCTAACATGGTAGTGTCAACTTTCATGCTCACAGACTTGTCAGCTTCGCTGTTTTCAAGAATCTGGTGTCCAGACAGCAATAAATCAGCATGTTGAGTTCCTGTCATGACCAACAAGAGCAGCATCTTTGCAGGTGTTTACTGTGCATTTGCCAGTGCTCCTCTCTGAAGTACATCTTCAAGATGTTTTCTTCCTTCTTTCCTTCCTGTCTCTCTCTTTCTCTCTTTCTTTCTTCTTTGCATTAATATGCATGTGGCACAAGGGTATTTGTGTGTGTGTGTGTGTGTACATGTTTGCATGGGTGGACACACATGTGTTGAGGTGTGCATACGTGCATGTGGAGACCTGAGATCAATGTCAGCTTTCTTCCCAGATCTCTCTACACTTTCTGTCTTGAGGCATCTTGAACCCAGAACTTACAGATCCAGTAGGCTTTGTGCTGGGGTTGCAGATTGCTCTCGTGGCCTCTCTGCATTTGCTTAGGTGCTGGAATTTGAACTCTGGTCCTCAAGCTTACCCGGCAAGCACTTCACCCACTCCCATCACCCCAGTCTCTATTGCTCTTCTGTCCCTTGTCTTTCTTACTGGCCCGCAGGGCAGTTTAATAAACCATGCTATGCCATACTGCTTCGTTTTACAATCCAGAATGTTCCTACCCCTTCAGTGAGTATTCTGTGTGAGGCATGAAGAGGCAGGGATCTGATCCCCTGCACACTGATCTGCTGTGTCACCTCTTTCCACATATGTGTCCTTTCATTACCCCAATCTCCCTTGGCAGCCGGGTGGTATGCCTGCCTCTGCGTTGGCACCACATCGGCCCAACTGCAGAGCTATGCAGGAGAGCAATTTCTTATGTGTCATTTCTTCTCCAGAAATATCTTAGCTATGGTGCATTTCCATATGAATCAGAACCAGTATATGTAAAGTCTCACCTTAAACAACAACAACAAAAATACATTTGGAAGCCTGGCATGGCAGCCTATGCCCATCATCCCAGACTGAGACAGGGGGAGCACAGGTTCGAGGCTAGCCTGGGTTATAATAGTGAGAGTATGTTTCTATTTGCTTTTTGTTGTTATAATCAACACCTTGACCTAGACTGACTTGGTGAGGAGAGGCCTGATGTCAGCTTACAGGCTTTAGTCCAGTATGAAGGACAGGCAGGGCAGGGATGCAAGGCAGGAACCTGGAGCAGAAACCATGCAGGATCGCTGCTTACTCGTTTGCGCGATGGCTTACTCAGCCTGATTTCTTCTGCAGCCCTGGTCTTCCTGCTCAGGGATGGCACTGTCCATGGGGGCTGGGCCCTTGCATCACACACATGGCCACAGGCCAATCTGATGAAGGCCATCCTTCCGTTAAATTCCCTCTTCCCAGGTGGCTCTTTGTTGGGTTTTGTTGACAATAAAAACCAACCAGGACATGCTACCCTGTCTTGGAAAAAGTAAAAATTATGAGGCTTGGGTTGTAGCTCGGCAAAGACACATTTGCCTAGTGCATGTGAGGCCCCGGCTTCAAATCCTAGCACCACAAAATAATCTAATAATTTAATAATATAATTTAATTTATTTAATATTTAATAATATAAAAGTATATTGAGACTTTGACATCACACTGAATAAAATGATTAGAGAGTGGCTAAATTTAAAATACTAAGTCTCAACCCAGAGAGAAAGTGTTCACCTTTAGTTGTTTGGATGTTTTTTAACACCAGGTATATTAGTCCGGGTTCTTTAGTGCACTGGTTGATTTTATGTGTCAACATGACAGAAGCTGGAGTCATCAGAGAGGAAGGAGCCTCAGTTGAGGAAAGGCCTCCATGAGATGCAGCTGTAAGGCATTTTCTCAATTAGTGATCAATCGGGGAGGGCCCAGCCCATTGTGGGTTCCATCCCTGCGCTGCTGGTCCTGGGTTCTATAAGAAAGCAAGCTGAGCAAGCCTTGGGGAGCAAGGCAATAAGCAGCACCCCTCCATGGCTTCTGCATCAGCTCCTGCCTCCAGGTGCCTGCCCTGCTTGAGTTCCTGTCTTGGCTCCCTTCAACGATGAACAGTGCCGTGGAAGTGTAAGCCAAATAAACCATTGTCTCTCCAATTTGTTTTTTGGTCATGGTGTTTCAACACAGCAATAGAAACCTAAACTAAGACATTTAGAGCAACAGAACTTATAGAATGAGTCTGTATATATAGAGAGTGGAATTTACTAGAACGGCTCACAGGCTGTGGTCCAGCTAGTCCAACAATGGCTGCCTACCAATGGAAGGCCCAAGATTCCAATCACTGTTCAGTCCACGAGGCTGGATGACTCCATTGGTCTTCAGTACAGGCAGGAATCCCAAAGACGTAGGCTCCAATGGCAGTGACGGAATGGACTTGCCAGTGAGAGTGAGAGCATGCAAAGAGTGAACTTCCTTCTTCCATGCCTTTTACATAGCTGCTAGCAAAAGGCATGGTCCAGATTAAAGGCGGACCTTCCTACCACAAAAGAGCTGGGTTAGGATGTATGTTCCCACCTAAGAATCTCTCCATTAGAAGCGGTTCTTCCCACTTCAAATGATTTAATTAAGAAAAAGAAATCCCTCACAGGTGTGTCCAACCACTTGGGGTTTTAGTTAATTCCAGATTTAGTCAAGCTGACAACCAAGAACAGCCGTCATATCCGGCAATACAGTTTTATGCCTTTCCCATCTAGCTTCTGCAGTGTTAAAATGCTATGTTCTCTCAGCTGACATGTTCTGCGCTGGGATCATGCCCAGGCTTTGCCAACAGTCTCAGCAAGGCGAGATGTCCCGCGAAGCCATGGCCTGGGAGATGGATCATGAAGTCGCACACCCTCCCCTGTCTGCTGCCTCCTTCCCTCTCTCCCTTTCTTTCTTCCCTTCCTGTTGGTCATCTTTCATTTTTGGTTTAACTGAGAAACTTCATATTTGAAGAGAAGAATTACACAAGATACCCCTCCCCCTTCACCACCCCTTCCCCCTTCACCCCCCCCCCTCCTCCACCACCCCTCGCCCTCCCTTTCCCCTGTATCCAAGGCAGCTTCCCTCACAGCAGCCTGCATTTGTGGTCATCAGCAGACCATGGTGCCATAGCACAGTCACCCCAAATCTATGTTTGTTTGTGTTCTATGTGTGCATGTTGGGGCAGGGTCAGAGGACAGCTTTCAGTAGTTGGCTCTTTCCTTTCACTATGTGGATCCTGGAGATCAAACTCAGGCGGTCATTCTTGTCAGCAAGCGCCTTTACCCGCCGAGCCATCTCACCAGCTCCTAAAGCTACGTTAACATTCGAGTCACTCTTGACGCTATGTATTCTGTAGTTTGTTGGTTTGTATTTGTCAAGACAGTCTCATAAGCTCAGGTTACTCCAAACTCACTGTGTAGCTGAGAAAGATCATGAACTCTTGATCCTTTGGGCTCCACCTCTCAGGTACTGGACTTACAAGGCAGGAGCCTCCATGCCCAGCTGTGCTTTCTGGCATGTCTAGTGACATGTACTCACCGTTACATCCATGTAGAATAGCTCTGATGCTTTACAGACCCTCCGCCTTCCACCTACTCACCCCACTCACCCATCCCAGTCCTCTTGTTGTCTCCCTACCCCTCTCCGCGAGACTACTATATGGTTGGGAACATAATGCTATATGCTTGATGACTCATCCCTTTGTAGTGCTGAGTACTAACTATCCCATTAGCTGATACACACCACCATGTTTGTGTTGTCTACTGAAGGGTGTCTTGGCTGCTCCCTTAGTTTGGGTAATTATGCATGAAGCTGCTATAAAGAGATCTATCTAGGGTTTTTGTATAGCCAGAACTTGGGTGCTTCCTTCTGGGTATAACTGCTTCATCATCTGCTGAAGGCAAATTCCTGAAGCAGATGCCCTATGTGTCTTCCGATGTATTTGCATCCCAGCAGCAAGGAGGAAGAGTTCCGTTGATCCGCATTATTGCCAGCGTTTAGTCTCGTCCGTGTTTTGGATTCTGACTGCTTTGTGTGGCATGCAGTGAAATTCCATTTTCTTTTTAATGCACGTGTGTGTGTGTGTGTGTGTGTGTGTGTGTGTGTGTGTGTGTGTGTGAGCATGTGCGCACACATGTGTGCACACGCCAGAGGTCAATGTTGGCATCTTCCTTGGGCACTCTCCTGGAAGCCCACAGACACAAGCTGGGACGTGGAACACCATAGGCTCAGATGGAGACACACCAGCAGCAGCCTGGGAACTCAGTGAGCACAGCCTAAAGGAGGTAGCAATTTAGCTAATCTTAGTAGAGAGTCTCTGTAGGATTTGGCCTTGGGGTAGCAGTCATCCTGAACCAGGAAGCTACCGTAGGCCTGTTTTCAGCTAGAGATCAGGCATTCGTCAACATCTGTACTGCAAGGAAAGACACCACCATTCCCGTTAGTCTGAGGCACTGGCGTCCTTGACGTGGACATGCTCAAGTCGACAGTAAGCACTACTTCAGAACTGCACTCACTCTCCATACTGCCCTCTCCCCTTTTTGACACAGGGTCTCTCTCTGAACCTGGGAGCTCACTGACTGGGTTCCACTGGCTAGTCAGCAAGCCCTGGGGACCCTCCCACGTCTGCCTCCTCAGCCCTGGGCTCACAGGTGCACAACTTACACTCAGCTTTCACAGGTGGGTGCAGAGCCTCTGTCTGGTGCAGGTGCTTGCGCAGAAGGCACTGTGGTGGTCAAGCCATCTCTGCAGCCCCTTTTCTTTCGCAATCCCTAATGACACGTGGCGGCACTGAACACTTCCCTCCGTTGACTTTCCATGTGGGTGTTTTCTTTGGAGAGGCATCTGCCGAGGTCTTCTGTCCATTTCTAAAACTGTTTTTCTTCCTGTTAAATAGTTAACAGTCCATTGACACTCTAGGTCAAGCGCGCTAGCACATGTGAGCCTCGCGGGCGCTTTCTTGGAGTCTGTAGCTCATGCCATTCTTGTGACTGTCCTTTGTATGGCAGGATCTTCCCCTTAGTGGCATGGCTCCGCCTTCTGTGTTGTGTCTGAAATGCCATGTCTATGCCAAAACACACCTAGGCTTCCTGTGGTACTTTGAAGGAGGGTTGTGTGTGGTTTTGCTTTGTTTTCCGTCACAGAGTCTCTCACCATGTAGCCCCAGCTGGCCTGGAACTTCTATAGACCAGGATGGCCTGGAGCTCACAGAGATCTGCCAGTCCCTGCTTCTCCGGGGCTGGTGTTAAAGGTGTGTTCCACCATGCCCTGCTCCCTGGCAGAGTGGCTTCACCCAGTCTGAGCCACCAGAAATGGTGTAATGTCCATGTCTAGATTATGTCCATGGGGTTGTCCTTTCCACACGATTGTTACTGATGTCCTCTGGGCCACCCATTGCCTCTTGTTCTCTTTGTCCACTGTCAGCTGACCGTGCTTAGGGAATGACAGGCATATTGATGCTGTTCTGTCAATGCATTTGTCTGTGATTTCCCCCACACCACACTGGCTGTCAGTCCTCCGACTTTACCCTTCTCCTTCAGTGCCCAGTTGGCTGCTCTGGCCTTTTGCCTCTCCTCATGCACCTCGACACGAGTCTAGACCTGCAGAATAACTTAGCAGTATTTGCTTGCAACTGTCCTGGACAGATCAAGGTGTGAAGCTATGACAATATTTTCACCCACTAAGAGGGACTGTCTCTCCAAGTGTTTAGTTTTTCCCCTCAGGATCCTTTTGAAGGCATTGTAGCTTTCCTCATAGAGATCTTGTGTATATATTGACGGACATATGGTCCACCTGTGTCTCTCCCTGCCAAGTGTCACTGGCTCTGTATTCAGAGGCGTTTCCCACCCATCCTCAGAAAAGAGGTGGCATTAGGACTTCCAGGAGGAGTGGGTTCTCATAGTAGGGAAACTGAGGCCCAGAGCAAGAAAGGTCATGGGTGTGTGGAGGGTGGTGTGACTTAAATGTGGCAGTTCTGTGAGCTGGGCCAGGGCATGGTAGTGGTCACGATGCTACCTTCAGCTGGGGGTCCCCAGAGCACTGGTGCTCAGCTGGTCCCAGCTAGGGCACTCAAATTTGACTGATGCTTCTGGGATCATTCTGGGGCTGCAGGGACGGGAGCTCTGTGCCTAATGCCCTTGCTTCAATCCAAGTGGAACTCGCTCCTTAGAAACACATCCACTTTCAGGGCCACCATTTGAATCGATGGAGGGTAGCTCGGGGCAGGGCAGCTGGAGGGGGCTGGATCTGCAAAGGTATCTGCTCTGCT